>NC_141760.1:25951950-26260760 GCF_982258835.1 Parasteatoda tepidariorum | reverse complement strand
TCCATTATTTTTCATTTCATCGAAGTTGAGACTACTTTACGACTAGCTAAGCCACTGAAATTTCTTTTGGAGCTCCGTGATGAATTCAGCTCTCAGCTTTGGGGAAAAATACAAGTTTAAATCGTTTCCTGACAGCAAAAAGCAGAATTTATATTCAAATTATAGACATATGCAAAGGGGGGGGGATAATAATGAAAAAAATAACAAGCAACCGATTAAAGGAAAAAAAAGGAAAAGGATGAAAATTTTAAAAATAAAACGGAAAATAAGAGATATAATCTTTTCATCAGCCCACACGATTATTCATTTTTCAGATCCACTTTTTGTTTAAGACTTACTCAGAGTCTCTGGAGTCATGGACTTGGTTTAGCTCCGCTAACCGTGTGGGCCAGCAACAACAACATATTCGCAAAAAAGAGTGCTTTCTGATATTGCATCAATATAGCCAAATCAAAATATATTAATACAATAGTGTGAGGAGCACTCAAAAAATTTTTTTGCAAAAATTACAATTGTTTTATACTGTTTTTTTCTTTTTATTTTATTTTATTTTCGGTTTTTACGTGTTATATTTACTTACTGTGTTCCATTTTATTTGTTGTAATTTTTGTATAAACATTTTTTGAGTGCTCCTCATTGACACTATTGTATTAATATATTTTGCTTTGGCTATATTGATACAATATCAGAAAGCACTCTTTTTTGCGGATATAATCTAGTGGGCTGATGAAAAGATTATATCTTTTATTTTCCGTTTTCCTTTTTTAAAAATTTCATCCTTTTTCTTTTTTTTTTAATAGGTTGTTTGTTAATTTTTTCACTATTATTCCCCCTCCCCTTTGCATATGTCTATAATTTTCCTTTGTTTCATCTTTATTTTGAACTTATATATATATATATATATATATAGATAGATAGATATATATGCTTTTCTAAATGTTGAAAACAAGTATTTTTCGCAATCAATATGAAATTGAGACCATTTTCCAAAAAAATTAACAGGTACAAAACTAGAAAAAAAAGTGATGTAAATAAAATGAGCATTTTAAGTACTACTTTTTTTTAAGTGAACTAAAGAGGAGTAAATAATTAAATTTTTGCCGAAGCTAAGACGAAAACAGTCGTAAGATGCATCATTTCAAAACTGTCATAATTTTCGTAAGGTCCATGATTTTCGGTGCATTCCATTGCCACAGAAAATTTACCCCACGTTTTTCGAAATTCCACGTTTCCGTAAATTTTCAATAAAGCCACACCCAATCTGGTTTTAACAAATCTAAACAAGGTATCTAGCGTATACCAGAAAAGTGTATAAAGCTCCTTTATGATGGAAAAAAATATACACGCGTGTGAGTTACAGTAATATGTTCTTTGCATTTGAGATGTTGTTGATAAATTGGAATTGTTTGTAGAGGGTATTTAACTGCTCACTTCATTTCCCATCATATTCATTAAATATATTTGCTTCTTTTTTTTATCTTCATGCTATTGTTAACTAAAAAGACATTTTGAAAAGAGACATTAATTTTTTAATGTTTGTGATGGGAAGTTTTCATTAAGAAATTAAAAATATTCATACTTATAAAATGATGAATAATTCTGTTAAACATGCATCAAACTATTAATGTAATTACTGTTAAAACGTTGTTAAAATGATTCAATATATTTTTTGAACAAAATTGTGATATGCACAATTTAGATGTTTTCTTAATTGTTATTAATTTGTTTAGTAATTTAAAGAAAAATTTTATTCTTCTATTTGGTGAGATAAATTTTAACAGTATATTATAGAAGATTAGTTTCACTGCGGAAAAATAATTCAGTGTAAAAGCAAATTTATAATGAAGAAAAAATAAAAACAATTAAAATATCTGTTTACAATGTCATAGTTTTTTCTACTTGTGTTCTAGCATGAGACATCATAAAAACATAAAGTATAATAAAAGACTTCTATCATAAGATAATTACAACATAAAAGAAATAATAAAGCATTCATTTTAAGTCATTTTTTGCTTACGTTGTATTCTATCGGTCGAATTACGATGAGAAAAAAACTGTTTTAGATTTTTTTCCTTACGTAGGCTCTAAATCGGAACCTTATATGCAACGTAAATTTCTTAATAATATTTTTTGGAATATTTTTTGTATATTTTTTATTATTTATTCAGAACTTACATTTCAAATTTACCTCATCTTATTGCTTTAAAAAGCAATGTCAGCCGGGAGATATTACCAATGCTTTACCTAGTAAATAGCTTAGTAATAGCTTTGCAAAATACATAAATACAAACTTAAGATTTTTTTTACTTTAATATTTTTTTATTATTATTTCTGATGGACATTCTAGGCAAACTCGGTAAATCTTTAACCAATATTTGATATAAAGTTTCTCATTGCATCAAAGTTGGTTAAGGTGACAAGTGACTTTTAAATTAATGAAAATTCGACACCATTTTGGTCAAGAAAATATGGAAATTATTTTATGATGTTGAGGAATTTGATGTATTTGCTGTTAGTTGAAGAAGACGTTGATTGATGTCTTTCCAAATACTCGTATTTTAATCCACAGTGATACAGGCCAGCAATTATATATTAAATATCATATAATAAATGAAGAATCAAATTATGATTAACAATAAAAATATTTTGTTTCAGAAACATATGGTGCTCTAAATATTAATTTTTTCTTAACATTTTTTTATATAAAAAGGGTCACCCTGAATAATTTTCGATCAGATGATTGGGTCTTCGCGTTCTAGGACTCAATCTTAATTACTCGGGGGGTGACCTCAAATATGCTCATTAATTAGTGCACACGATATTTTAAGTGTTACGAAACCAGACACGAAAACGACTTTCTCTTAATAAAGATTCCTTTTTTTCTGACGGATTTGGATTTCTGACTCCAAAAATGTAGAGAATAGCCACAATCTGTGAAATATGGTCTAATAACTTGGTCAGGAAAGTACTCCAAAGTTTGGACCCTTTAATGCTAATTTTACTTTTTGTGTATGTTCCTATATTAAGAGAACTTTTTAAGCGATTTGAAAAGTTTTTGCACACAATAATAAAATTCGTTTATCCATAGATAATTCTACGCAAAAAACAACTTTTAGTAAATATTTATTATTTTTTATTTTTTAATATAATGTATATATTGTATAATTTATTCAATATAATGAAAAAGAAATATTACAACCGAAATATTATATTTTCCTTTAAAAATAACATTTCTAATTCATTAGCATTGCACTTGAAATAATTTTATAAAGGCAACCGAAAGTATGAATTAAAAAAATTATGAATTATAGGCTATATCGAAATATTAGTAGATGTTTCAAAACTCATGCATCATTGGTTATATAAAGTGCTAACTGGCCGAACGCTTTAACTTTTCCACGGAACCCTATGGTTGAGTGGAAAACCATATGGGAACCGCTTTTTTATTTAATGATTATTAAATTAAACTGTACTCACTCTAACCGCTTATAAATATATTGAATGATAATTTGATTTAAGAAAAACTTAAAATCACAAAATATTTCGATCATAATTATATTTATTATCATAAAACCATTTATGATAATGATTATTATAAATGATAATAAATATGATTATATAATAAATGATAAATTACTTATCATTTATCATATTTATTATCATTTATTATTATATTAAAATCTTAATTATATTTATTATCGTAAGTTGTAACTTTTTACTTTTGCATTTAACATTTACATACAAATTTTATCTATGTAAATTAAATTTGTTCGAAATGTCTTGTTTACCAAAGCAATGCTAAACTTTAACTTAATGATACTATGCAAGCTTAAAGAATTTTTCTTCTTTCGATTAATTAATTTTAATTTTCCCTTCATTAATCTCAAATAACTATGAAAGTTGGAGAACCTCTAAATTATTTACTTTAAAAGTCAAACTTTTGCAAAGCTCAACATTATTTAACAAAGGATTAATTTGACTATTAAGCACAAACTCGGTAATATTTTGTAATATCTTTTTCAAGATAAATTAAAAGGCCATCTTATCTTTGAAAAAAAACTAGTTGAAATCATAAACATCTTTATAGTTCAAATAAGTAATAGTTTATACTTCTGAAACACAATTTTCTCTGAGATGCGATGGGAATTTTATTTAGAAATCAGACTCATTTCAAACTGTCTAGTTTACCAAAGCAATGTTAGAACAATAAATTATTCAACTTTCGAAACTCTCCTGGTTCGATTAATTAACTTTAATGCTAACTTCAACATAAATCTTAAACAATGCTCAAAGCAGTAAGTGCTTCGGAATCATTTACTCTGAAAGTTGAACTTTCACAAAGTTCAACATTCCTTAACAAAGCTTTGACTTGACTATTAAGCACAAATCCGGTAATATTTTATTACTTCTCCTGGAAATTCTTTTTCGAAATAAATTGGGATCACGTCAGCTGTTGGTAAAACAGACGGTTTTATTTAATTATACCTTCAACCACCAAAATATTCTCTGGGAATAAATGCGCACGAGCTCTGTAGGTAAATTAGAACGCAACATTTAAATTCCTAAGGTTGGTGAAATGAAAATCAATTTCCGCGGCAGAAGCCAGATGGCGCTTCGACGACTGCCCTATCTCCGAGGGACCAATGAATGCAAGTTAAACGTGTGTGAACGGACGGGGAATTTTGAGAGTCCTGTGATCGGAGATGAAGCGCACATAATAGAAATAAGTGGAAATCATTAAATAGTTTGCATTATAAAATTTTTTCAATTCATTGTGCGCTGCACGCAATTGACATTATAATTCAAAATATAATGTAAAAAAAACCAGTGCATTATTATTTTTGCATAATTGAAGATGAAATGCATTTATTCCTTCTGAGAATGAATCATATGCGAAAGTTCAATACATGAATGATTCTTCAATAAAAAGTATTTAAGGTATGATTTCTTTAAATTATATTTTAGAAAATTAACTGAGAAGATAGCGAATTTGTACATTTAGTTTAAAAAAAAGTGACGTGCTATTTTTACTTGTATGAATTTTTAAAACCAAGTGACAATAATAGTTTTCTGGTCATATTCATTAAAAACAGCTTTTCTTGTTGTGGACGAATTGAAATTTTGTTTCTGTGTAAGTTTTTAACGGAAGCAACTGGTGAAATTCTAGCTAAAATTAAAAATTGGTTTCATTACATTTCCTACTGTATTTTAAATAAATAATAAATTCCTTTTAAAGTATATTAAACAAAAATAAATTTAATATGGAATTATGATCAATTTTATGAACATATAAAACAATAAGTTTCGCAAGTATTTTTATATTTATACGAGTTAATGTAGATAAATTTCGAACAAATCCATATTTTCTTCCTTGAGAACGCAAAAACCATATATTGAATCAATTTAATTAATTTATATTTAATCAATTATACCAGATATTTAATCTATTATGTTAGAGATACAGTTATGTTGGAATATATAGTATTTATCAAAATGTTCAGTGCATTTACATTCTTTATGAATGTTAAATTTAAATTACATCGAGAAAAATATATAAAAATGTATTTTTATTTTTTTATTTTTCCTATTTGCTTAGAAAAAAATTAAAGAACGGAGGCTATTATTATTCAAAAAATAAAAGGGAACAAAAAAGCATTGATAGAAAATATCAAGTGAAATGAAAACTATTAAATTTACTATAATAATATTAATTTAATTACATGAAACTGTCTAATTTATCTCTTTAATGAATTATTTAAAAAAATATTTCTGTTAGAATCTATCTTATGTACTTTGTGATACATACCGATGCTATGATAAATGCAAGATTCAAATAGAATTTGTTTTATTAATTGTTCAAATAGATAAATTTTTATTTACTGAATTTATGATTTTTGAAATAAACACTCATAAATAATAATACATTTAGATAATTAGAAAATAATTATCTAACACTGGAAAATTAATTTCTAAACTCTAGAATTGTCTAAACTCTAATGCCTGAAAGCTAATTTCTAAACTCTAATTATTTACTAGATAATTAGTTTTATAAAACGTTTTAAAAACTTGTCAGCAATCAATATTTATTGTAAATATGTATAAGGGAAAGAAAAACCTCTTCAAATTGGAAAATTGTTTATTATAAATAAGAAACTTAATAACAATAGCATTTATGCGACATTTGAGTAATACATGGTCAACAATTTTATGATGCTATATATATTTTCAATAATGAAAATTTTTTCAATTTTTTTGCTTATTTAAAAATCAAAATATTTCGTTTTAAAATTGATACTCAAAGCCTGAAAAAGGAGAGATTATGGTTCGTTTTCTATTTCGTATGGATAATTGTTATCTTTAATTCTGATGCTCCGTTATATCTTATTTACTTGAATTACTTTTGTTTTTACTCCAATTATTTACTAAGTTATAGAAGTCTTTGTGTGAAGTGAAAACAGTGGATAGACTAATAATTTAAATTTTTTGAATCTCTTTACATCAAAATCAGATTTTTTCTCATATTTCAAAACACCTGAAAACGCAGAATTTAATATTTTATGCATATTTTTTCGCTAAGAGAAGTGCGGAAATTTTTAAAAATTTGCTTTTTTAACTACATTAATCCCTAACTCAGTTTATGCACCTACTTTTAAGATAGTAGTTCAAAGCTTAGCTGATCACCTTCTAAACAAAATCCTCTTCTAAATAAATAAAATCCGCCTTCGAAATAAAATGTTTTAGCGAGAAATTTTTTACCGAGTTCAGCGTACATACAAGAAAACGCCTCACCTAAAAATGTCCATTTATGAAATGATAATAATAATAAATTTTACTAGTAATATATTTATTAATAATATATTTTATTAATAATATATTTTATTATAATAATATATTTATTATAATAATTTATTTTGTTATAATAATATATTTTATTAATAATATATTTTATTATAATAATATATTTATTATAATAATTTATTTTGTTATAATAATGTATTTTATTAATAAACTTATAAACTAGTTATATAAGTTTTCCACACATAATAAAACAAATAAACTAGTTTTTAATAATTTTAAATTGATATTTAAAAAAAAGTTGTTGAAACTTGCTGGATACTTTATAAGTAATGTGTTGTGAGAAATGTATGAAAGAGATATTCGTTGGTTGCCGATGGGATTCGAATTAAGGATCTCTGGATTCATAGTAGTATGCGCTACCCACTATCGTTGTTCAGGGTTAGTAGGAAGTTTTACATAATAACCACCGCAATGAAACATTTAATTTCAATTCCAATTTCAATGGTACAAAGGTTTTCAGTTTGAAAATTGCGGTCATAATAAGTTTGTTAGGAGAATGGTAATTTTAATTTACTTTGACCTCGTAGATCCATGGTTCAAATCCTGCCAGGGGCTAACGATTATCTCTCTCACACTTTGTTCATTCCACATCATCTTTGAAATTATACATTTTGTTAAAAAATAAGTATAAACTGTTTCAATTTTCAAATTCGACTGTTCCATATTTCGGAGTTATTTTGACACATTTTTACTTAATCTTGAGAATTTTTTTTTGCAGTGCGACCTGTACTTTTTTAAGATGTTCATTGTCGTGGTTTAGGATGTCCCGAAAATTATCAGTAGTTGGAAAAATCAATTAAGGGGATTCTGTAGGGCATATACCAATAATGCTACAGCTGAACTTTTTTGATGTACCTTTTCACAGCATCTAAACTAGATATTGCTTCATTTTTTTCGCAGAACATTTAAATTTATATGTTTACACTGTGATAACTGTTAATAAATATCTTTTGCAGAAATATTTTTAAAAAATTATGAAATGGGAACTTTTAATTTTTTAAGAAGTATCAACAAAAATATTTCATAACTCAAAAAGTATTCTTGTTAATGCTGAAATATTATCGCAGAATTCAACTGATAGAATCTCAAATATACCCCAAAAATTTCAAAGCGATATCATTACTAGTTTCGTAGAAAAGATACATGAAAAAAGGCTAGTTTTAGCATTATAGATATATACCATACCGACTCCTCTTAAAAAAATGGAAGTAGCTCAAAAAAAGTTTTTTTTAATTTTATTTTATTTTTAACAAGTTTAAAAATAAGTTTCGTCAACAAACAGCGATGATGACTTGAAATTAATATTTTTGTTGCACATTGGACCATTCTAGTTGAAATATTTTTACCAGTTTCTGTTGGTTTTGTTCTCTTTCGCACTCCTCTTATTTTCTGTTCTCTTTCGCACTCCTCTTATTTTCTGTTCTCTTTCTGTTGTTACTGAAAACAGTGGTTACTTTGAAAACACTGTTTCAATATTTTTCTCAGTTATCATTTGTCCCAACTGTCAATAAACTTGACTTTAAATTTATAGCTTCCTTAGATAATCGCAGTAAATAGTAAATCCCTATCTTCTTTCGGATTTTTAATTGATTTTTGAAATCAATGGTCAGAAAAGCTACCTGCACTTTACATTAAAGTTTGAAAAAAAAGGTGTTTTCATTTTTAAAAATCAGTACATATATGCCTTTTTTATAGCAAACTGCTTTTTAAATAATCGCATATGTACAATCCCTTTAATGAGAAAATAACATTCAATTTCTAATAAACAAAGGTTTGAAACAAAATATCCTTTACAATTATTGAAAATTTTGTTTTAGTTAACGGAACACAACACTTAAATTATTTATATTTTATAATGAAATATCATTGAGATAAGAAAAAAAACTAGAGATAAGCAAAGAAAAAATAAGAATGTGAATTTTTTATTTCTCGTCATTTTCATTTTTTTTCCTTGTTGTCTAATCCTAATCACCATTATTTTCTTACAGCATGTCGGACAAATATTTAGAATAAATTCTAATAATAAAAAGCTTTATCTAAATTAAAACACAAAAACTACATTTAAGGAACAAAAAATTTTGAAAATATAAAGCCTTTATCAAAAGCAATTCCTAATAAATAACTCAATATATAAAATATATTAAATGGATTTAAAGTTTATTGATTTTGAAATGAAAGGGATAATAAATTCAAAAGCAATATCTTACTCAGAATTATGCTTTCATTTATCCAAATTCAAGAGTTGAAATAAGCATCCATTAATCCTTGATCAATAATGTCACATCACCGAACATTGCTTTGTATATTATTAATGAATTAAAATGGATTTCCGTTTTGTAAAATAGACTAGAATATATCGTATATTATGTTTTGAAAATGTACATTACATTAAATGTTTGATATATTTAGACTTTTTAAATTCCTATCAATATTTTAAATCTATTTTCCGTTTTAAATACAATTATAAAATTGCCTTTTATTTAAATTCGGGTAGAAAACCCTAAGGGGAAAAAAGGGTTGGTTAATATCTAACCACGCAAGCCTTTTCAACCCTACCCCATATATTATTCAGTTTCAAACAATCTCAATAGTTTTCAGTTTAATTCCTTGTTTTGTTATTTGCTTTCGAAAATTAAAAGACGTCATAGTAAAAGAAAATAATAAATTAGTTATTTTTATTCATAGTTTGGATTAGATTAGAACGAAATGGTTGTCTAATTGTAAGAAAAATTCATCCTGAAAGTTAGCAAAAAGGATTTAAAATTTTAATTTGCTAGAAATTTTTTTATAGAAATATGCATATTTTGAAAACGCATAATTCCAATATGTTATTTAGTAATAGAACACTAATTCTTAATTATTTTTAGTATTGAATCAGAAAAATGACCTTTATTTTTAGGATTTTTCTATATTATATCGAAAACAGTACATTAATGTTAAATATATTTAGTATATTTTTATCGTAAATATATTTATATTAATATATATACTTTTATGGATTTCACTATGTATCTGGAAATGAAACAGTTTGAGTGTTAAATAAGGAGAGAAGGGTGTTCATATATTCCTGCAGACATCATAATGAGCTATTAAATCGATGCTATAAATAAACTTTTTTTATATTTACTTGAAATTTTCATTTATATAATTTCGTAATTTTGTCTTATTTTGAAAAGCTGCATTAGATTGCAACCCTCCTTATTTATTCCTCAAAATGTACTACATGGCACTTAGCATTTTATTAAAATCTGTAAAACATGTTATTAACTTTCTTTCCCATGCATTTATTGCATTTACTTAGAAATAAATCTGTTACAGGGCAATAAAAATTAAAGCTGTAAGTGAAAAGGTTCAAAAGCATCCCGTTTCGATTCTTTGCACCAGAGGTCTTCAACCTGAATTTTGAGGAACCCTAGTTGAACAGTGATTCCACAAGATAGCACTATTTGCTTGCTCCAAAATTTTAGCAACATTTTAGTTTATATATATTTTTTTATCCTTAATGTATCCGATTTAGTTTCGATAACTTTTCTTTAAATACTAATGCAACATTTTTCATAAACTAGTTTATTTGTTTCATTATGGGAAAAATTTATAAAACTATTAAAAAATTGTTGTTATTGTTTTTTAAATGGTCATTTTTAGGTAAAAAACAAGGCATTTTTTGCATATACGCTAAACCTCGTAAAATATTTATATCGCTTAAAATGAAAATTCCTTTGAGGATTTCATTTAGAAGGCATCAACTATGTTTTGAACTATTATCTCAAAAGCAGGAGCATATATTACTGAGTTAGGGATCAATGTAGTTAAATTATCAACATTTTAAAAATGCCTAAAAACATGCATAAAAATGAAATTCTCCTTTTTTTAAATCTTAGGCTGTAGTTAAGAGCTTGTGTGCTATAATCATAATCAATCATGAAAAATTGTAGACAATTATTTTATAAGAAACATGAGATATTGTGTTTAAGGCGATGTAAAATGTGAAAAAAAATCTGATTTCGAGATAAAAACATTTAAAGTCTTAAAATCATTAGTCTATCTACTTTAATCAGCTTGCACAAACACTGCTATAACTTTGAAAATAGATAGAGCAGAAACTGAAGTAAAGTATTTTTAGAAAGCTAAGAGTACAGGAATTCTAAATTTATTACAATCTCTATCTCAAAAACATACTTCAAAAGGCAGTTTGTTTGAAAAAATAAATGGAAATAAATATTTTTTGGAAAAAAATGAAATCTTAAATTTTGATGAAGTCACTATCTTCAACTACATTAATCGAAACCCATTTGGTCACATATTAGTCTACGTTATTTGACTCAGGTAAAGATGAATTTTCTCACTTACTTGGTGCGTTTTCTTTGGCGCCTTTTACTAAAGTCATTAGTGCGCCAATTGTGGTATCAAGAGATTTTTTGTTCAAGAAGAAAAGTTATCTTGGATCCAAAATTCTTTTCAAGACTGTCACACATTCAAACTCTTAATAAAAAAGATAAAACCACTTAAAGCATCGACACTAAATTGAAACTCAATTGAAATTTAGTTGATTTCGTAAAAGTTATCTTGGATCCAAAATTCTTTTCAAGACTGTCACACATTCAAACTCTTAATAAAAAAGATAAAACCACTTAAAGCATCGACACTAAATTGAAACTCAATTGAAATTTAGTTGATTTCGTAAAAGTTATCTTGGATCCAAAATTCTTTTCAAGACTGTCACACATTCAAACTCTTAATAAAAAAGATAAAACCACTTAAAGCATCAACTGACACTAAATTGAAACTCAATTGAAATTTAGTCGATTTCGTAAAATACATTTTTGGATTGACGTTCGAAAAGAATATCATGAAGTTTCCAAAAAAGATGTGAAACATATTATGCCATTTGTTTCAACCTTTGTGATAAAAAAAAAACTTTCCGAAACATATTGGATGCTTTGGTCACTATAATATTGCTCATTAGATTATTTATTCCAGGCATAAAAATACTTTGCATAAAAAAATATTATAGGGCGAATCATAATTTTGTTCATTTTATTAATTTGTCCTAATTTAAAACAGTATTGTTTTTTTAGTATTTAAAATTAATTTTGCTTTATATGCATAATTATTATATATATTATGCATTGTTACTTTATTATATATTATTACTTTATTATATAGTATAGTACTTTAAAATAGTATTGCTTTATTCATAGAATTATATATATTGAAAATCCAAGAATATCGTATCTCTACCTAACAATTCATTATTTTATTAAGATGCGATAAAATACAGATGCAATATAAATTTTGTAAATTTGAGCTGGATAAGCATTTAAGTATCTTTTTTTCTTCTGATCTTTGATGTGTAGGTTTCTTTATAAAAAAGAAACTCAAAGGTTACCCTAACTTTTAAAGGTGGAACACCCCTGATTTAGAGAATTGAAATTAATCTATTTATCGTTAAAATTTGAGCTAAATTTAATTTTGAAGTGATATTTTTATCGGAATAAAAGTCTCATGAAAACTCATTCTGAAATCTTTATCCTTGAGTAAGTAAAATGTAATGAATAAATTATGAGAAAAGGAAATCAAATCAGTTTTAAAAATCTCATTTTTTAACCTTACAAATTTACGGCTTTACACTATGCTGACATTAAATTTTTCAGGATTTGCAATTGGCAAAATATTTTTACGAGAAAGTACAAAAATTTTAATAAAGTGAGACAATTCAAATACTGAAGACTCGTGTCTGATCGAAAACTGAAGATGTTGGAAATAAATAAATTTTATTGTCCAGGCAAGTCTTTTCTATAGAATTTTAGAGTTTAAAAAAATAAAGCGAATAAAATGAATTGTAAAGTTCACGGTCTTATGACAACGTAATTATGATGTTTTTCGTGCTCATTGGTTGAAATAATCGATTTTCAAACTCATTATTGAGTTACACTTTTATTCTTTCGATATGCTTTGGTTTGGCGAATGAACTCTTTTATCTCTTTACTGAATAACACAATTTTAAAAGTAAACGGAGCCAAACGTACCATTCAAAGCTCTCATCCTTTATGTTTGATAAACTAAATGAAGTATATTGATCCTAGAACATAATTTTTTAAACTAAAAATGAAGGTGAGATTCTATTTTGGAACTTTTCCAACTTTCGATATGGATAACTTGCAGCTATTCTGTCCCAAGATTCTTTTTCCTGGACAAATATTGAAACTTGATAACACCTTTTTTTCCCCACGAACTTCCTTTCGCTAACTATCATTGATTGAATAGAATGGATAAGTAAACAATCAACTTTAGTTAAGACTCAGCGATTAAATGTGGTAAGGTTCATTCCTTATTTGTGGTATTATGTAGTGTATTGTTAATAAATATTGTATTATATTATATTATATTATATTATATTATATTATATTATATTATATTATATTATATTATATTATATTATATTATATTATATTATATTATATTATATTATATTATATTATATTATATTATATTATATTATATTATATTATATCATATCATATCATATCATATCATATCATATCATATCATATCATATCATATCATATCATATCATATTATATTATATTATATTATATTATATTATATTATATTATATTATATTATATTATATTATATTATATTATATTATATTATATTATATTATATTATATTATATTATATTATATTACGAATAACTTTATAATATGATAGTTTCTGCTATACAAAATAAAAGTAGAAGGATATTAAAGGGGCGTGTTGAAAAAAATTTAAAGATAATTCTCGAGATTAAGGAACAGTTATGGCTGAATTTAGGTGCAAATTATTAGTTTATTTTTAGAAGTTATATAATGCATTGAGAGACTTATTTTTTATAAAACTAGCTGTAATATTATACATTTAAAAACTTATTTTTCAAATTCATTATTGTGTCACATAATATGCTCCTACACTAACCTTTTCTATTTTACGCATGGTATTAAATAGTCACAATAATATCAATGAAGTTGTAGTAGTTATAAATGTGTGTGCGTGTTTTACTCACTGTAATTCTGAACCCAACTCAAAACATAGTCCTGTATCGACATTTGAGAAAGAGTTCTCATCATGTAGTTCGCATGGATCCCAGTACTGATATGTAATCAGTGATATATATATATATATATATATATATATATATATATATATATATATATATATATATATATATGTATGTATGTATGAGTGTATGTATACACTAACCATACCATTCATTATATGTATCAGTACTGTGATCCATGCAAACTGTAAGCGCATTTTATGACTCAGCCAATCACGGACAGCATTCGAACATCGATTGCCTCATTAGGAAGCGAGCACTCTAAAATTTTAGCTGTTGTTGTTGATCGTAGAAATGTGCAAATGTGTGATTGATCTGAACAAAGAATTATAGCAGTGATGTAAGCAAACATGGGACTTACCAAAGAATGATTCTCAAAATGCAACAGGTGTCAATCCAGCCATAATTGTTGTTGAAAAAAATTGTTTTCTCTTGATCTTCAGTAATGAATAAGAAGCGACCAGAGGGTGGAGGCTATTAGTAATAAATAAACGCATCTAAACTGCAAAAAATTACGACATTGAATTTTGTTATGCCTTTTTGTTCCAATCTAAATTACTATCCCGCTTGAAAATGTATATTTATTTACTTTCAAAAAGTAAAATTTTTAGAAGTATTTTTAGTGCCTAAAAGAAAAGTAAGAAAACAGTTATTCACCAAACATTTTATGTGCAAGGGAAGTTGTTGAACCTTAGATAGCATGAGTCTTGAACTAGTGTAAATATTTACTCTCTTGAGTATGGACTATGTCCTTAAACTGCATTCAGTATGCATTGCTTATACCTCTAAAGGCATGCTGCGTTCTTCACAATTTCAGGTCTTCCAGGCACTTGCAAGAGAATACCGGTTTCATTTTATAATTTCTGATTATATTTCTTTAAAAAATAAGTTTGATTTGAAAGAAAAACTATAAAAATCACATTTGAAAATAGAACTAAGCTAGTTAAGCACCAAAATATCATTACCTTATAGATAAAATGCCAGTTTTATAAGAAAAATAACTCATTTTTTTATGTATAGCAAAATAAAAAAAAAATTATACTTGTTATATCTCAGATCAATCTTATTATTGGGTCTAAAACTAAATTAGAGTACGTGTAATAGGTTCAGTTAGCTGAAACATAATATCCTTGGGGATTTTACCACATACATGTAAAAATTGAAATGTGGATAAAATAGAGCTAATTTTTTAAAAAAAATTCCAATGCAAGATGATGAATTCATTTTGTTTGATCTTATAATGGATACTTGAAAAGCAATATTTATAATTGCAGAAATATACAACTTCATCCAAGAAATATATAATAAGAAGAAAATAACTAAAAATATATTCCAACCATAAAGAGACATTCAATAAGTCAAGATACAACATATGTGATCCAAGTAACAACGACCATGTTGTGCCTTATGCCATGTTTTCGTACTTAAAAAAATCTGAACTGAATTCGTTTAGAAAATAATTGGATTTATAGGAAAACGCAAGTGTGCTTCCTATATATATATGTTACATATGTTGGGTAAAATATATGTCTATGTAAGTACACATTATATGTAAAGAAGATTACATTATGTATAAAGTTTTTATATGTTTACTTTCTGCACAAAGAAATGACAGGTTAAAACTGGCTCTTAATCAAATTCTTGGAACAGTAACTCGTGTGCATTTGCTACGTTTACTTCTTGGAAATTTAGTACTTTTGAGAAAAATAGAAACGACTGAATTTGCAGCAAAATAAATAGTTTCTGCACAGAATAATTATTGTAGAGCATTGTTTCTCAACGGGGGCTGTGGGAGTATGCCGAGGGGTGGAGGACTTGTTTTGGGCGGTAGGGTGGCGTTGGATATGTTTTGGGCAGTAGGGGGGCGATGAGCATGATTTGTTATTCAAGTTTATCTTTATAACTCCCAAATAAAATTATTAAATTTAGATTTATATAATAAATAAAATTAATCTAAAATTAATATTAAGGAAAAAAGATTAAATTAATATAATAAACTAAGATTATCTGATACACCATTTGTACCACCAATAAAACGAACTTATGCTCCGATCCGAACCAGCACAGCGTAGAGCAGGAGTCAGTAGTTTTTGCCTCTGACTCATTCAAGCCATTTAGTGAAAATTGAAGTGCATGCGGTTTTAGTATGAATGCTCGATTTGACCCGAGTTTCTTATGATGGTTTTCGTTCGCTTCAATTAAGTTTTTCCTCTGTTTCGATTCGATTTTATTCCTTATTTGGCCAGGTACGTGGGTGAATTAGTTCTTTATCGTAAATTGTTTATTAATTTGATGAATTGGTAGATTTTCTTTTATCGTTGTATTTTGCTGCCACCAACAATGTCGGTTAAATAAGTGTCGTCAATACAGTGTCACGTACTTGAAGTTTGGATTTGCTCAATCACTGTCTAACTCTCAACTACCCATGTGTTTATTTTATAAAAAAATTTAATCTAATGAGGCGATGGAAACTTCTCATTAGTTGAAGCATTTGCAAAAAATTCATCCTGACAAACAAAAGAAAGATTTGTCGTTTTTCCGAACATCAAAGTCAAGTTTCTGAAGGCACCTACTGTCTCAGGCTTACTAGCAACCTCATCACAAAAATGCGACGAAGGCTTGATTGCCTTTTATAATATATCAAAATTAGTTTCTAAATTTGGGAAAGCTCATACCATCAGCAAAAAGTTGATGCTCCCGGCTGACGAGGAAGTTTTAGAAACAGTTTTACACCATCTAGCTGCAGCAAATTTAGTTAAAAATATCCAATTAAGCAACGATACAGTGCTGTGACGAATTGATGAGATGGCTGAAGAGGTTGATGTTACCGAATACAAACTTTTGATATCCAACGAATTTTCCTTTCAAGTTGACGAACCAACCTTGCCAAGTAATGTAGGCTTTACTGTTGGCGTGTGTCCGGTTTGGGAAGGAAAGAAAAATTATTGAGGAGATGCGTTTTGCTTTATTGTAGATACCAAAGGTGAACCTATTTTCAATGCTGGCAAATACTATTTCAAAGAGCAAAACATTCCTCTTGTGAATAATTTGTCTGCCGTCACTGACGAAGCTCCTGCAATAGTGGATTGCCAGGGTTGGTTTATCGCCGTTTTGAAGATGGAGTTATCATATATTTTAGCTGTTCACTGCGTGATTCACGGACAGCATTTAGTATGAAAAAATAAAAGCGACAGTTGACATAGCAATGCGTTATACTTGCTGTGAAAAAAATTAGCAGTAATGCTCTGAAAGATTGATTAGTCAAACAGCTATGTACGAAAAACGATGAAGAATATCACTTGCTCCTATACACCGAGATTCACTGGCTTTCCAAAGGTGCATGTCTCAATAGTTTTTGAATCTTTTCGACTCTGTTCTTGATTTCCTCTAAGACAGAGCTGAATCTCTGTTATTTGCAAAGATGTTATTTGCAAAATTTAATGGCTTTAATTTACAACTTCAAGTCAACGAGCTCAATTTGATCCCTACAAAATCATCTGTTTCTACCTTTCTAAGAAAACTCATTTTGTGGAGGCAGAATTTTGGTGAATGAGATCAGCCAATTTCCAATCTTATCATATCTTTAAAAGAAAGACGAAATTACCTCATAATGCACAAGAATATTGTCAACACCTTGACTCTTTGCACATGGACTTTTCTGACTATTTCCATGATGTTTTGTCCCTGGAAGTCCCTTAATGGGTTATGAACCCTTTTGTGAATATTGAAACAACAGAGGTTTAAATTCAGGAGGAATTGGTTGAACTTTAAACTAATGAAGCTTTGAAATGGTGATCGTTTCACAAAAGTTTGGCTTCAAGGTAACGTCAGTCGCCTCTACCCTGGACTGTGAAATATCGCCAATTTTTTTTTTAATCGGCCTTCCTTTCTCTACCGTTTCGAACGTATATTCAGTGCTATCTAGTCACAAAAAAGAGAAATCGACTCGAGATCGTGCTACAAGGGAACTTGCCTCTTCACCTTACTAAAAATATTGAACCAAACGTAATACTGATAGAGTTACTTGATTGTTTCGTTGATACAACTTTTTAATGTAAAAAATTATTTTGGGTGTTTTTTTAGTTATTTAATTAAGAATAAATGATTATTTTTTTTGTATTTTTTTCTAAATTTTCGTTACCGTATTTATTTGATTATGACACATAGACTGCGATTACCTGCTGGGATAAAAGTATCGAGTTAACGTACACATTAATTGAAAAAAAAACAAGAAAACCAAACAAATTTAACTCGTAAAAAAAAACTGGATTTTCTGAAAGGGGTGAGTTGAAATGATTTTTGCTCCTTAAGTTGGAGGTAACGTTAAAAAGGTTGAGAATCTATGTTGTAGAGCAAGTTTTGATGCTAATATAAAACAAAAATGTAAGTTTTCTCTGTTTTGAATTATTTTAAATATAAAAAAATAACTTTTTCGAGATTTTGTTTCTATCAATGAGATGATGATTAGTCATAGTTAATCACCATGGAAAATGCTTTACACTTAAATGGTAATCCAACGAGTAAAAGTACGAAAAATATTTCTAACAATTATATTCAATATCAAGAAATAAGTGATATCACAAATAATTATCTGTATGAATGTATGAAAAAAAATTAAACTTAGCGATATCTTATAACTGTTGAACAGACAATAAAAAGAAGTGGTTTCTGTTTGCTAGAAAGCATTCCTAAACGATTGAGTTTTAAGAAGGGATGATATGAAGAAATGTGTATTTGCTGTAGTTCCAAAGCGCAAATGCGTTGCTCACTGAATCGGTATCAACCCATTTTCATTTCTCTCATGCTACCTCTATTTTGAAGAATTTGAAAAACGACTTGCACATGCGTAAATGCGAGGAAGACTTTTTGTTGTGAAAATATACAGTAATTTATGTTTTTGCGTTCTTTTTGTTCATAAAAATATCAAATGCTCTTAAAATGAATTTAACAAGAATTAACCATGTTTCCTTTAAGCCCTATTTATTGTTTTGAAATATGTCCAATTTAATTATTCATATCGATACCAGAAAGGCTAAAAATTTGTATTTAACCAGAAAGTCAGAAGGAACCAGTTTAAATTTTCTTTTCTTTTTTGAGTCTAGACTAATTCATCTAAATTTTAAAAATATGGTTAAAATAGTTTGATACAGTTAGAGTAAAAGCTCAACCATTGGGGGATTTTTTTTATTTTTCTAACGGCAATATCTGATTAAATGGAACATTGTAAATTTTTCAATAATACTCAGATTTTTGTAACTCAATAATTGAGTTTTTACTCCTTATAAGGGATATTAATTACATATTATTGAAAAAATAAACTTTGTAAGTTGATGAAACTGAAAATTCGTGGCACTAACTTATTATTTTTTTTACAGTTTTCATATCATTACACATTAGTGCTTTAAAAATGCACCTACCTCAATCCGAGTATCACGTATAATTTCCTTTATATGACCTTAAATTTAAGTATCTTTTGAGAGTATTGTCAAATCTGCTTACACGTTTGAATAACGTAGCTTTCCACAGAATAACAAGGTATAATTTCTAAGACTAAGTTCTACCTTTTCAGTTAGGCCTTTACACAAAATTGACATATTTATAGCAGATAGTGTCAAAATTATAACTTATTCCTAAAAAGACGTGCTACTGGGAGAAGAAACGATTTCAAAATACCACTCTTGGCTTAATACTAGGTGTAAGTTGCTATAATTTATAGTCCTAATTGGCTAAAATCTAAATATATTTTTAAAACTAGAATTTCTGGTAAACTGTTTCCATAAAAACGGAAAAATTACCAAACGAATGGTTAACATACCGTACAGTTTGGTTTTATTAACCAGAATTTCGATTTTTTTTAACCAGGAATTTCATTACAACACAATAAGGTAGTTTTACCATTTTTGTTTTTCTCCTCGTAATCTTATTGAAAGTCTTTGTCTTTCATACTAAAACTAAGAAGCTATGGTAATACGTTTTGTAACATAAACTTCGTTCTAAAATCTTATTTAAAACATAGAGTTTCTAATAAAACATTACAGAACGTGAAGAAAATGCGATTCTCTAAGATATAGTACCGAATTCTTTACAAAAATAAAGTTATTACCCTTACCCGAAAGTATTATTCGGTACAGGAATAGTTCTTTCTTCGTTATTTAAATATGTTATTTTCTCTTGAGAAAAGAAGAACCAATCTTTCTAAATGTATGCAATTTTTCGTTTTTACATTATCTTCCTTCGTTTACAATGTTTCTCGTTTTTGGAAGGGCAAGGTTGAATTTCGGATACTTTTTCTTTCGATATTTTCTTTCCTCTTTAATCATTGATCTATTTTACTATTTTTTTTATCTATCCGGAAAAGTTACTTTTTCTTATCTTTCCATTATTTTTACTCATATATGTAATTGACCTTTTATTAAATAGATTTAGGGAATGTTAAGATTTAGAGTTATTAAATTTCAAACGTATTTTCAGATATATCAACAAGTTTACTCGGCATACAAATAACTGTCAATATATTTAAATTAAAATTGGAAAAGATTAATTTGCGTCAGGTGTATTTTTTTCATTGTGATTCTCTGAAAAAGTTATATAAAGTTTACTTTAATTGAAGTTTCGCTATATTTTAATAATTAATCTGAAAAATACTGTGGAAACTCTAAGGAAATAATCGTAACTTTACTCTTATTGACTTTCTGACTTACAATGTTATACGTTTGCCATTTATGGAATTTTTAGGTATTTATAAAGTTATTACCGAAAATTCTTTAAGATATGTTAAATAGCCAGTATTCAATAAGAATTTATGATTAGTTTCCAAATTAAAAACAAAATCACTTGATAAAATTCTGAATATTTTTTCGTTGTTGTAATAAATTATATTGCAGGATGGTTTCAAAAAATAACTTTTGAAAAGTGAATAAATAAAATCTAATACATACTATTCAAAAGAACAAATACAATGTAGTTTTTGAACAATGTGTACTTCGCGAAAATTACAAAGTGCCTAATATAATCGAGAACTTCCTTCTGAGCCATCTAACAGCTACTTTTAAAAAATGATGCTCAGTATTAAAAAAATGCAATTTACTGTAAGATGAGATTTCTTACAATGTCACCTCATAAAGTACTACGGAGTAGCATTTCAGTACTGGTAACTGTGAAAGATATAGGAAAATACTGCTTAACAAAGTTGTAGCAAATCGCTTCAGTATGATTAAATATTTTGAGTCAAGAAAAAATGAACCTTTTCTTTTTTTTTTACAAAAAAGGGGATTTTTTTAAAAGAAAAATTAGACTTTCAGCACACACATTTGTTTGTTCCTGATTTCCTAAAATGTCTCAGGATTAAACAGTTTTAGAAAGAAAAACAATAACTAGTTATAGCCAAATACCAGTATTTTCGATTTCCCAAAATAAAAAGAAAAGGTAGGACATTTATCTAATGGTAATATTTTAATGTAATGAGATTTCAATGTAATGAGATTTCAATGTAATAATGCAATCTTAATATGGGTCAAAAATCCAAGCTTAAATAAGCTACTTAATTAATGCATACAAATGTAACTAAGTAAAATTACTAAATCAAACACTAAGATGGTTTTTTTTCCTTGCAGACTTGAATTTTAAAGCCACAAAATTCGGAATTCAATTAATTTCATCAAGACAGAGGGAAAAGCTTCGATTCCTTCATAATAATTTCAGTTTTTGCTTATTTTGTGATCTCAAACAGTGTGTTACCCCATGCGTCATACCATACTTAAAAAAGCGCCAACTTAACATTTTTCACGAAGAGGAGCTATACGCAAACTTATCACTTAACATATAGCCACTTTACTATAACGTGTAAAATGTGTTAAAAATTGTGTAACTTTACGTAACATCATTTTTTAATTATACAGCTGTAGGTTTTCAGATGTCAAGAACGTGGTTCAAGATTTTAGAAGCACCTTTATATTGTGAAAATGCACTAAAAATATTTTAGAAATTTCCGAATTTCATAAAATTTACCTCGTCTCTGGCTTTCTGAAAACTACAAAAAATTCGATAGCTTTTATTGAAGCGCTTAAGTAAAACTAACAGTGAAAATATAGTTTTATATTATTTGATAAAATTTGGTAAATGTGAAAAAATTGGAAATTTTAACATGATAACTTACATACGAAAAAAAAAAAACATTTTTTCGGTTTAATTTACTTTTGAATAATGCATTTTTCACCAATTGTGTGGTAATAAGAATTATAATTTTGAAACCGAATATCTTGTGAACCAGATGAACAAAAAAATTAAATCACTGATTTAAATACCGTATATTTTAGTTCTTATTACCAGAATTATGGGTTTTTATGTTAGAAATGTGATATATATATATATATATATATATATATATATATATATATATATATTTATGTAATATAAGAAGAGAGTGAAATGATAACACATAGCCAATCCCAGAAGACTTGCGGTTAGTAACGCACAAAACAGCCAATCAAAATTGAGAACGCACGAGTGGGAAAAAGTAACAATTTTCAATAATGCTATCTGTTGTATTGTTGCAACTAAACTAACTAGCTAAAGTTTGTTGAAATTTTAATTTTGTTTTGAGTATGTCTAATGATGGTGTATTAGTTTTACATTGTTCTTCGTGCATTTTTATTGACCGGAAAATCACGTGGTAGGATTCAGTTTTTTCTCATTCCTTTCCATTTTGTTTTGGTTGCTATCAGCATAAAACTAATATAAGTCGTAAAAATATTATTTTTCTATAAAGATTTTTGTATCCCTAATTTTAAGTTATTTTTCTGTGCAGCTATTATTACGCTTTTAACTCAATTTTCGAGTTTAAAATTAAGAGATTAGTTGTATTTTTTATTATTTTTATAATGTAATTCTGCGCTACATTTTTAAATAAAGTTAATTAGAAAGGTCGTCAAATTTTATTAAAAGTCTTACAATTATTATTGTAGTGCAAATATCGTTAATATACTGTAATAAGTTACAGTTAAAAAGATCTGTTAAATGATTTATAACTTAATGATCTGCTTCATGCGCAAGGAAATGCAAACAAAAGTAATATTTAATACTAGGAGGCTTCGCCCCCTGCTCGCTAACGCTCACCAACCCCCCGAACTGCTTTCGCAGTTTATTTCGGATTGCTCCGCAATTCAATGCTCGCTTTGCTCGCTTATTGGATACGTTCTTAACGTCTAGCTTTTGTATACTTTTTTGAATACTGAAGTTCCGAAAACTTTTCACTGTAGAAAATTCTAAACCTGTACATTTCAATATTAATTTGAAATTGCAAACAGTTCACATATTTTTCTTAATCACACTATTCTAAATTTCAGTTGTTGAGAAAAGTAACTGTTGTAAGTTTTGTTTCAAAGTCTTTCCCACCAGATGGCTAAAGTCATGTGTTGTAAAACAATATGAAATAGTAGTCTGCCACTGAACGCCGGATGTAAAGCATCGGCTTTGATGAAGATAATTTTGTATTTTTAATTCTCTGAAGGGCGCCACCCTATTAATATGGAATTTGTAAAATAAATGTAGATATTTTTGATTGTTGATGAAGCCCATCATTTTGTGTTTTCATCGGTGTTCAGAAGCAGAACAACAATAATTTTTTATTTTATCACAAAAATATAAAATGTATAAAAAAACAAAGAAAAGAGTAAGAAAATAAGTATAGACATAGAAAAAGTTAAAATTATAATACAGTATTTGTCAGTTAAAATAAAACTTTTTGTTTTAGTAATTTTTAGCAATTCAAATTTCTCCGAGGCAATTCTAAAGTATAAATTAAGGTAGTATTGTTAAGTTGAAATACAATATTTTTAGGTGTTATGTCAACAATACAATTCAATTTTTCACAAAAACGATTGTTTCGATTGTTAAATTCAATGTCAACAATTCAAATTTTTCTGAGGCAAACTCTTAACCTCAAAATATTACTTTTTTATGTACACATTTCTAAATGTCAGTATTCAACCACAAAATAACTTAAACTCCTCAAATTTAGCATCAAGTTGTAAAATGTAATGAAAGAGGGTCAAAGCAATAATGAAAGCAGATGTAAAGTTAGTACTGTAAAATTAAAGCAATATTTTCAATCAATGAGTCAAGTTCTTCAAGAATCAGTTGTAAAAGTAAGTTGTTTATTAATTTTTATAGAATTTCCTTAAAAACACAATTGTTTATTTGGGCATTTGGTGATACAACATTTATAGAATTGAAGGATTTGTTACGTCAAGCGCAAAGGTATCATAATTTTGATCTAGTTGCGCTTCTATGTCATTTTGATTTATGTTGCTAAGTTAACATTCAAAAAATTCTATGGCTGGCAACAGCATTTTTATTTTTTAGAATTCGTTATTTTTTTAGCGAAATGTTTTTTAACCTAACAGAATTCTTTGCCGACTGATATATGAAGAAAATAAAGTAAATATTTAAGTGTTGTGAAAAGAATCTTATTTAGTTGTACAAAGTACTTCAGCCAAAATTTGGGAGCCACGTAAGAGAATTATATATATTAGATCAGAAACACATCATTAAAAGGCAGAATGCTTTGGTGTTTTCAAAACGTAAACGAAACAAAGCAAACGTTGCCACCGGCGGAAAAGAAATACAGCCAAAATTTGGGAGCCACGTAAGAGAATTATATATAATAGATATCCGCCCATTTGGTAAACAAAAATTTTAAATAACGGTCGTGAACTCATCAAATTTTTTTGAACGATATATTGTTATAACAATTGTTATTTTAAATGATTACTTAGAAAAATTACTTCTGCCTACCAATAGATCTAAATATTTATAATACTAAAAGATAATACTATTTGGACGTGGGAAGTAGATACACAAGCGTAAGCAAGCAGAATTTCCTTTACTACATGGATGTTAAGTGCATAATTTTAACTTTAGTGGAAAAATTGTGTTCTGCAAGGAAACGACAATAATTGCGAGTCAATTATCGGGATTGGTGAGAGGCAGTGAACAGGGGCAAAAATTAAAGATAATAGGTTATATTATATATATATATATATATATATATATATATATATATATATATATATATATATATATAATATAACCTATTATCTTTAATTTTTTTTTGTATCATTTAGTGGTTATATATACTGTTTATTTATTTAATTTCATTAAAAAAATTAAGCAAATCTGTTTTAACCACAAGAAAGAAAATACACATGATTTTGTAAACCACGATTGCAGTAATAACAATGAAGAGCGGAATTTTTTCATACCTTAAGAAATCTCCGGAATAAATGATCCTTCATTTTGCGGATGACACGACTCCTTTTTTTACTTGCCATTTTGGCAACACTCCAATAACTCTAGAACACGAACGATAAAAAACAAACAAAAATATTTTGGTGCCTAATTTACGAGGGAGTGCTATGATGTCATTAATATGAAAGCAGTAATTTTCTAAGGTACTGTTTAGAGCAGGGGTCCCCAACCTTTTTGTACTTAAGAGCAAATACCAGAATATCGGTCGAATGGCGGGCACCACTTATTTTTTCAAGATAAATATACAATTGGTAGACATAGGTAATAATACACAATACATATAATGCACGAAACATTTAATTTAAAAAAATTTATTTTACATATAAATATAATTAGTATTAATATTCTTGCGTAAAATAAGTGATTACAAAATTGCTTCAAAATATACGAAGTATAAAAATTATTTATAAAATATATAAAATACAGTCAATGTGATCTTTGGCATTGCATTTCACTGGCCAGCGCTTCATAATTGGGAGAGTAGGATGAAATTCCTGCTCGCAAGCAATTGTCAAAGTGTTCATTTTTAAGTCGGGATCTATATTTTTATTTTATGATATTCATTGTCGAAAATAATGATTCACACAAGTATGTGGTACCAAAAAACGACTTTATTTTATAAGCTGCGCTTTTTAAGAATGAAATTTATTTTTCTCAACTATATTCCAGTATTTCCAGAATCTGATATAATAGTTTTGAGGATAATGTCATTTTGAAGATCCAAAATTTCTATCTCCACTTCTTCTCGCCTTTTTTGAAGAAATTCTGAAATGTATGTTGCTATTTCGGTTACGTTTATTTGATTGGTAAAAGGATTTACGAAAAAGGTGATTAAAGGCTCGATGATATTAAATTGTTAAAAGCGCTTTTCAAATCTATCTTGAAGCAATCGGAGGTTTATGCCAAATGTTGATAAGTCAATTTCACTGTCACCTATCACTTTTTTCATGTTTGGAAAATGCACAAGAGACTTCATTTTCAAATGTGATATCCACGAAACTAGCTTAGCTCTGAACGAGTTTATAGCCCCTATCATTCTTGCTGTACTATGTTTGTCCTTTTCCTGCAGATCTTAAGTTTAAATTATTTAGTTTTTCCATTATGTCCGTTATGAAAAACAAATCTGATAGCCAAGGAGGATCTCTTAGTTCTAAACATATTTGATTTTTGTCTGCAAGATAATTTTTTATTTCTTCAATTAAATGCAGAAATTTATCAAGTATTTTGCCTTTACTGAGCCAGCGTACTTCAGTACGTATTTGCATAGCATTTTGGGAAAAGGGGAAACTGAAATAATTTTTCGTTGGGTACAAGCAGTGGGCGCACCTAAGCCGATCGACGGGCGCCATAATGCTCGCGGGCATAGGGTTGGGGACCCCTGGTTTAGAGAGTAATTCGACAGTTTCGTAAAAAAAATGTGTACTCATTTTTCTTAGTTCGAATGTGTTCTGGTTTAAATTGATATTAAAAAATAAAAGTGCACTCAAAAATAATTTCAGAGTAGCAGTTTAGATATTTAAATGATATCTTTATATAAGCTTGACATATTGAAAAAAATTTATTCAATGCTTTTATAATTTTTTAATTCAAAAACGTATGAAATAAATAAGTACTACTTGTTTAATTTCAAATATTTTTACGAAATTTATGAGAAATAATTGCTATTTAAGAAAACTGTTAATAGTACTGAATGCTGCTCTCAAATTCTCACTGTAAAAAATTCCTAATTAAATTACGGTATTAAATACCGGCACTTTGGGTGCGTCATCTGTAAAATCCATTTTTACCGTAAAATATTATACCGTAATTTATAAAGTAATATTTATTTAATTTCAGTGATTCAGTGGTTTTATGGTAAGTATTATTGTAAAAATTACGGTATACCAGGCATATTTGTTCTGTTACATGTTCCGGTAAAGATTGGATTAGTGTGGTAACGGATGGATAGTACGGGGACCTAATTGAAAGTATTTTTTACCTTAATTTTATTCAGAATTTTTTTCAGTGTTGATGTCTGTGGAATTTGATACTCGAAATTTATTTGAACCATAAGTGAGAAGGAGATCAAAGTCTAACTTTACTCGCTTGTCGGCAATCACTGTCTGTGCTTATCTGCGTTAGAAGTACACAATACAGTTGGGACAAGATGTGATGCTGCCAGTCTTACTTAGGCCAGTTAGACTTTCGCCCCAATTTTCTATTCCTTCATTATCATTTGTTTTCGATCAACACTCTCAGCAATTGTAAATTCCCTTATTTTATTTCGACCGGAGGTGCGCACCTTAGCTGCACAGGAACTCCGTTGCTTATAAGCAAACACCTCTCGCCCTGTCTTAACTAGAGAAATTTCTAGATTATTGTGCGTAGATTAAGAGGATGAAAACAAAGTCCTCGAACCAACATGTTTCATTTTCGTGATTCTTGTACAAAAGATTTAAAAATATCTTATTTTACGAAAATGGAATACTTTGTGCATGGAATATGATTCTCTAAAATGACTTTTTAGTTTAGCTGATGATGTGTAACAAATCTAAAGAGAATTGGATGGTTTAACTATTTTGTCAACTTTTATTACTCAATTTTTACCGCTACACTCTACTTTTATTTTTAAATAAGTCTAGCAAAGTGCTCGAGTTGTTGGCATCTATAGGCAGCTGATATCAGCTTAATTTTGTCTCTAGGAACAACATTGACAGGCAAAAATTTACTATAAACAAAGCTTATCTTCACTATTATGTGGAATGCTAGTTAATTTTTGGCCTGATATGGGGAAAAGGTCTGCTTCTATGGGCAGACATCTGGCAGAAAAGAGATTAAATGCCAGGTCTATAATATTTATAGCGTATATATGTTCCAGCCCTATATATGTCCCGTGTATCAAGTGTTGAGAAATCGAGTGATATGTGTTTAAGTCGTGATTCTTTTGAACATTTATGGTAATGGTCATATTTCCTACATATCATGTTCTACTTCCACATAGTGTATCATCATCTCTACGGTAGAGAACATAAAAATTACTTCAATGTTTCAGATTGTTGTGTACACGAGTTAAATTTATTTATTTTCAAATTGAAGTAAATGTTTAGTTCTTTTGGGCAGGTTAACTGATTGTTTTATTTTTTATTCCTTTATTATTTTACAAAATCGTTAACTATGTCCGTCATACCCCCAATCACCCCATTTATCGATAGGAATTTTAAGGCAATTAGATTTTAATATCAATTATTTTGTTGTTTATTAGTATAAAATTGAATAATAATACTAAAAATAATACTATTTAATATATATTACCTGGGTTGAAAATATTTTATGAGCATTTAATCTTTTTATGTTTAAAATGCCTTAAAAAGTAATGATTAATTAAAAGTAAGTGAATTTTTAAATTATTATGATTATAATTAAAAGCAAATTTATTGCAAATATTTAGCATGCATGCAAACGCTTCCGATATAACTATAACTGTTTAAGAAAAACATAATTTCACACTGTTAGAAATTCCTAGGTAAAAATGGTTGGATAGCAGTTTATTTAATTGTTTCTATACCATATTCAACCAAAATAGTAAAGTAACCATAAAAAAGATGATCTTCAAATTATTAAGTGGCAGAAAAAATGCTTATTGATTGCTTTAACCTAATACAGTTTAACAACCAGAAGGCTGAGCAGAGGTTTGAATCCCAGCATTGACAGCACAATATTTATTCCATTCCTTCAATGCATGAGGAGTTTCTAGTGTCCTGCACCTTTCAATTGGTGACCTTAGACTATTAGGATACGAAACTATCATTCACACACAAAATGCGCAGCACCCACATAGATTCAATGTCTGGTAAAGTTTTATCTTCATGGTTTAGAAAATATGCTGCTTGTAAACTGTTACAAAACCGTACAGATTTATATTCTCGGGCTTTTAAGCAAACCAGTAGTAAACGGTTTCAAAACAGTAAGTATAAAGAAATTTTTCTAACCATAAACTTTATGGTTAATCGGATGGACAGACTTCTGCCAGTTATTTTACCGTAATTTTAGAATAAAAAGTCGAACGGTGCATATTACGTTTCTTACTTCACATAAGATTGAAATATTGGATCCTATAAAACCAACAGCTACAAATATATATATATATATATATATATATATATATATATATATATATATATATATATATATATATATATATATATATATATATATATATATATATATATATATATATATATATATATATATATATATATATATATATATATATTTATCCAACATGTTTATGACATTAAAAGTTTACAATGGATTTAAGAAATATGTTTTAAATAATCTACTTTAAATGTCCTTCCATGTATTTTCAAAAAAAAGAAATAAAAGGAATATTTTTGTGATAAAGGGTATGCAGATTTTGATTTATAAAAGAGAAATTATTATGAAATAAGATAAAGATATCATGTAATAAAGAAATATTACGAAATAAAATATAAAGTATGCAATAAGCACCAAAATTGATGATGAAAATATAGTAATTCATGTATATTTTATCGCTAAACATTCCTTACACTTTAATTCAGGTCAAAATAAAATACTTAATTGTGCTCTCTTAACATGATACATAAATCAAAAATACACTTGAAATCAATTTCTACTTACGAAAATCATCTGTCAACAAAATCGATTTCTCTCACTAGAGGGCGTGATTCTGATCATCAAACTATTGATTGAATTTCGAATGAAAGAATCCACCTGTAGATCTAAAATAACAGGTAACTCAGGTAGAAGCAACAAGTTCCATCAATCTCTTGGCTTTCTTTTATTTTTTCACTTAAATGAGTTTCAGTTTAAACAATTTGCTGAACTTAAATAATGGTAGAAACTTAAAGATAATTATATATTTGGTATGTAATTCCTGAAAATATATTCTCCTCGTTGTTGAACTTAGAATTTAGTTTTGGATGCAAAATGTATTTTCTTAATGTCACACTCAATCGAACTTCCAATTTACAAACAAATCAAATAATAGTCTACTTTAGTTGGAAAATAAATTTAAGTTCTATTTTAATTAATTGCTTTATCTAAAATATTGAGTTCTACTATCGTTTTTACATACTGTAAATATTTGGATTGCTATCTACACTAAAAAAAAAATCTAATCAAAGTAGTTTAATTTTTTTAAACTCTTACTCAAACATTTACCAACAGTTTCTTTTTTTATAATGAAGAAATTTCAATAATTAAAAAACTGGTTCTTTTAGATGCAAAAGACTGCAAATGAATGCAAATTTGAAAATATATATAGAATATTCTGAAGTGAGCCATGTTTGGAAGATATTGCCTTTAATCCAGAAAAAGACACCAGTGTTTCCTACTGCATTTCATTACCATAAATTATTAAAATGCTAAACATTCTTTCTTCAATTATTTTGTTCTAAATTAATATAAAATAATGAAAAAAGTTTGAAAAAAATGTTTAATAAAAATTCTGTGCCAAAGATTTAAATGCATTCCAAATTTGTGATTTTTCTCTATATTGTATCGTAACAGTAACTTTACTAATTCTTCTGAACAATGCACAAAGAGAAAAACGGACCACCTTGAATAACTTTCGAATTAATGATTGGATCTTCATGTTTTAGGACTCAATATTAAAGTTTCGAGGGGGTGCCCTCAAATATGCTAATTAATTAGCGCAGGCGATATTTTAAGCTACAAAATCAGACCCCAAAACGTACTTTCTCTAAATATACCTACCCTTTTTTCAACCGATTTAGATTTCTGATCAACAATATATGGGGGATAGTCACAATCTGGAAAAATGTGGTACCCCCAGGAGAGCTGTTCTAAGTTAAAACTCCTTACAGTAAATTTTACTTTTTCTGTATTTAGCCATATCTCGAGAAAGTTTTAAGTGAATTAAAAAAAATTTGCACACAGTTAAAAAATCATTTATCCAAAAAGCATTTCTTGCAAGCAATAACTTTAAATAATATTTATAATTTTTTATTATTTAATTTAATATTATTCGAAAAATTTTGAATTGTAAGATACACAATTTCTAACATCATTTTTAAGAACACAATTTTACATGACCAAATACTATTATGCTATGATTTAGAATTAAAATACAATTTTTTATCAAATTTGATTCCTTTGGACCTTCGACCGATTTCGTTAAATTTTTTGTATTTTGTCATTTAAAATCAGATTCTTAAAATTGATGTAAGAAATTTATACCTTAAAATTCAAATTTTTTTCGCCTAATTACAAGACCAAAATTTTTTCACATAAAATAATAAATATTTATTGAAAGTTATTTTTTGCATTGAATTATCTTTAGATAAATGAAATTTATAATTATGTACAAAGATTTTTCAATTCACTTGAAAAGTTCATTAGATGTGGCGAAATACACAAAAGTAAAATCAAAATACACAAAAGTAGTCCTAACTTTGGAACGCTCTCCTGACTAAACGATTGGGACCAAATTTCCCAGATTACTGCTACCACCTATATTTTGGGGGTCAAAAATTTGAATCCATCATAAAAAAATTATATTTATTTGGAGAAAATAAGTTTTTCTACGTCAGAAATCCACATTTGCCTAAAAGAGGTATGTTTATTCAGAGAACGCACTTTTTTGTGTTTGATTTCATCACTTCCGCTTTTTATTCTGCTCACTGTATATTTTATGTTATTGTAATTATTAATTTTAAAGTTACTGAATAACAACTATGCTAGTGGTCATTTTGCACCAAGAAGTGTAAAGCCATTCTTGGTGTTTCACTCTACACCAGGAACTTTTTTCGGTTCTTGGTGTAGCTTAGCACTTAGTGGAACACCACTTCGATGTGAAGTAGTTTGAAACCATGTTTGGTATTCAAATACATGAAATCTTTTTACAGTATAGTCCTTGTACAGTATAGTCCTCAGAAAACTTGTAGAGTCCTGAAATGAATAAGCGTAAGAATAAATTAACAAAGTTTAGACAAAGATAAATTATATATAGACGCTTTAAAAGGCTTTATTCTTTTACCATGGGACAAAAAATCAAGCATAATTTAAATTGTTTAAAATTAAAAAAAAAAAATTAAGTAATAGCTTCAACAAGTAGTAAAAAAAAAATTAAGCTTTGGGGTACTTAAGAGGGAAATTTGCAGTATTACTTGATAGAAATCAAAATAGTATAGTATTAAACGAAAACAACAAATATCGTTCAAATTGTTTAAAAATGAAAAATTACTTGATAATCTAAATAAATAGTTATTGACAATATAAAGCTTTGAGGGTCTTAAAATGGAAATTTGTTATACTTCTTCAAAGAAACTAAAATAGTATAGTATAAACAAGTAACAAGTATGGTTTAAATTGCTTAAAATTTAAAAATAAATAAATAAATTAAGTAATAGTTTCAGCAAATAGTTATTGACTATATGAGGCACTGAGGTTCTTAAAATGGAAATTTATTATTCCACTAGACAGTAATCAAAATAATATAGTATCTAGAAACATATCGTTTAAATAGTTTAAAAATAAAATTGAAAACTATGTATTACTTTTAACTAATAGTTATTGACAAGATGAAGTTTTGAGGGACTTAAAATGGATTTTATTATACGAGTACTACTCGAAAGAGACTAAAATAGTACGGCATGCAACAAAAATAACAACTGTAGTTTAAATTGTCTTAAATTAAAAACAAGAACTAAGTACTGAACATCGTCAGCAAATAGTTATTGACGATGTAAAGCTTTCAGAGACTTAGAATTAAATTTTAATATACTACTCGATAGAAACTAAAATAGTGTATCATGCAACAAAAATAACAAATAAGTTTAAAATTGTTTAAAACTAAAATTAGGAATTATAAGTATTAGTTTCAACAAATGATTATTGATGATATAAAGCCTTGGAATACTTAAAATAGTAATCTGTTATGCATAATGACAGAAAACAAAATAGTATTTATAATGCATATCCATATAGGTCTCAATAATATATAATTTTCTCAATCTTCCAAATGTACGTATCTCTTAAGTCGTAAATGCCATTTATATATTCACGTACACTTTGAGGACTAACGATTTATTCAAAAGAAAATTTCATACAAAAAAGGGAAGCTCTTTTCAGACAAATTATTTTTTTAATCTTTTAGAATATTTAACTTATATGAGTGGTACTTTCCCTACAAATTATGTCTGTTTCAAGAATTTCCATATGATTCATGGAACTCGATGTTATCGTTCAATTTCTTGTAAATGCTTTATTTTATTACACATGAAAAATGGGATGCATTTTTGTACGCCATATTTAATCGTGCATTTAATATTAAAAATTGAAAAATTGTTTCAGCATTGACTTTATTTTTTTTTTATAAAATTTATATCAGGGAAAGAGAAAGTACTTTTCTTGTTTTATTCACAATAATTTCTTTGAAGAGAAATTCATAAGACATTTATGAGTTTTGTGGCGACAATTTTTATTCTGTATAAATCAAGAACATTCTTTGCAGTTCTTAAATTTGCTGTATCTAATCAAACTATTATATTTTTTTCTGTTATATTACTTAACGGAATAAAGATAGATTTTTTAAAGATTTATTGATTTTCTTTTAAGTGTTTTTAAAAATAATTTCAAATGTTCAAAAAAATTAAATAAGATCATTTTGCTATAGGTTTTTAGATTAATAAATATCTTAAAAGCTAAGTAAAAATATGGATTTTACTAAAATTTCGTTTTAATGAAAAGAAAAAATAAATAATTGATGTAGCAAGAATTCAATTAATTTGGTCGACTAAGTAACTATATAATGTTTGACATAAGGAGTAAGCGCAATGTTACAAGTTGAAAAAGGCATAGTAATTGATAAAAGTACACGAAAAGAAATATGTTGATTTACTTAAAATTTATAAAAGCAACAAAAAATGGAAAAGAAAGAAAAAATGGAAATTTTATCAGTGTTCCATATTTGCATTATGTCTCATTAGAAAAATGGTTTTCGAAAATTTGTGATTTAAATTTGAATATTCTACTTTTAAAACATACAAAAATTTCAATTTGCAACATTTTAGTTGATGTTCATTCAATGATTTTTGTTAAAATTGAATGATGAGTATAAATGTGAAGTTTTTACGAAGCATCTTACATGAAAGTGAAGATTCAAATCTCTCTCGGTACGTATGTATATATATATATATATATACCTATATATTTATATATATATATATATATATATATATATATATATATATATATGTATGTATGTTACGGTGAAACACCGAAATCTGGAGAATGTCGACATTCATCGGTGAATGTCAGCATTCACGTACTCGCTTGGTGTATGTCCGAAATATTTGTTATATCCAATTTTATATTCGTTATATTATTGTATTTTTTTGATATATTTATATTTATTCTATATTTTAATACTTACTGACGATAGATTAGAAGAAACGTTAGTGTTTGGAGTATCGGGCAAATATGCACCGGGCAATGGCACTTGACCTTAAAAAAGCATCAGTGTGGGATATAGCGGGCAAATGTATACCGGGCAGTGGCACTTAACCTTAAAAAACATCAGTGTAGGGTATACCGGGCAAATGTATACCGGACAGTGGCACTTAACCTTTAAAAAACATCAGTGTAGGGTATACCGGGAAAGTGTATACCGGACAATGGCACTTAACCTTTAAAAAACATCAGTGTAGGGTATACCGGGCAAATGTAAACCGGGCAGTGGCACTTAACCTTAAAAAAACATCAGTGTAGGGTTAAAATATCGAATAAATGTAATTATATCCACGAATAAATTCATATCAAATCGAATGTAATAAATATTTCGAACATTCACCGAAGCATATCTGTGATTGTCGACATACACCGCTGAGGGTCCGAATGTACAAGAATGCAATGAAATATTCGATCTTCCACCGACGTATTTGGTGTTTGTCGACATTCACCGGTGAAAGTCAACAACCACCGATTTCGGTCTTTCGCCGTGACATATGTTTACATATCTATATATATAAAAGTGAATGTGTGTCTGTTTGTCCTCTATAGACTCCTAAACCAACCGATAGAAAGCTATGAAACTTGGCATACAGATAGTTCAAAGCACGAGGAAGGTTTCTGTGGATATTAGAACATTCTGCGAAAAGCCGTTCCAGCGGTATCAGCGAAAATCGAAATGGAATTTTCTGATTGGTTAAAAGCTAGCCATTGTTTTAAATTTTGCTATAAACGATTCGGTTTTCAAATATCTTGAAGATAACAACAGTGATATTTTTTATCTTATAACTCTATTCATTTAGAAAAGTAAATTGCATATACTTAAATTTTTAATTCCTGCGTTTCCTTATGTCAGGTGAGCACAAGCAAGTAAAATCAACGAGAATAGATTTCTTAATTATTGGTCGTATCACGGATTCAGTTTAATAAATATAAAGACAAAAGCAAATTTCATTCAAATTGCATGTTTTCAAAAATATTTATATTTAGTATGTAATTTTAGGGTAGCACAATTAAATATAGTTTTCGAAGATTTCCTTGCTGTGACAGTCGTCATTTGAAAACTATTAGTTTGTTTATTTATGCAAAGTTTTCAAATTCATCCATTTTATTTCTTTCATCTAAAAAATAGATTTTTGTTTTAAATTTTATAATTTTCATATTTCTTATTCATCTCATTTTTATTGCTCTTTTTATTATTTAAAATATATATGTGATATTTCGGTTTCTTATTCATCTCATTTTTATTGCTCTTTTTATTATTTAAAATATATATGTGATATTTCGGTTTAGCAAATTTGTGACCACTGTCAACTTTTACATTTCTTTTTGTTTGTCAGAAAGAATATTTGCAAAAATATGCCGCCTAAGCAAATCGCTCTTAGTCGATCGACATCTCAAGCGCGCAAAAAGAGAACTACCCGTGTTTCAGAAATACCGGAGCAACGGGAAAAAAGACTTGAAACTAATCGAGAACAGAATGCTTTAGCCCACTCCTTAGAAACGTCTGAGCAACAGGAAAGAAGACTGTCAACAAATCAACTACGCAATACGCAAGCCCGATCGTCGGAAACATCAGAGCAACGGGAAGCAAGAATGAATACCGATCGAGAACGCATTTCGCTATTCAGACGCTGCCAATACTCTGATTTGAATCTCAGTGCATTTCAGTATGATCCGACAACAAACTATAGTCTTCCCCCAAGTGTCATCATCGGAGAAATAGATCAATTATGTATGTCTTGTAATGCTCTCAAATTTAAAAGTGAAACAGCTTGAATTTGCTGTTCTAGAGTCATACTGAAACTACAAGATTTTACGTCACCTGCCGAGCCATTATCAACCTTCTTATCAGGTCAAACAAACCATTTTTTGGCGAATATACGCCGGTACAATTCGTATTTCTAAATGACTTCATTCGGTGCCACACGTATCGCGAACGAGAATTACATGCCAATAATCAAAGTGCAAGGCCAAATTTATCATCGTGCAGGATCACTTCTTCCAGTGCCTGGCGCAGATCATAAATTTCTACAGATTTATTTCATGGATAACACAAATGATCAAGACAATCAACGCTGTCAGGTAAACAATGGCACTAAACGAGAAATTGTTACCGCATTACAAAATTTTTTCGATCAACATAATCAGTTAATTAGGCTGTTCAGAATTGCCCTTGACTAAATGCCATCCGATATTTACAAAGTTGTTATTAGAGCTGAAAAAACACCTGTAGGCCACCACAAAGGAAAATACAATGCGCCAACATTGGATGAAGTGACTATTGTTATAGTTGGCGAAGAATTTACCTCCCGCGATACAGTTCTTCATCGCAGAAATGGTGACGTTCAAAGAGTTCTCAGAAACGTATCGATCCTATGATGCATTGCAATATCCTATTTTATTTTGGCGAGGAGAGGAGGGATATTATTTAAACATAAAATTGAGAAATCCACAAACAGGCGAGAAAACCAATAAGAAAGCAAGAATAAGAATGTGCAATGAGTTTTTATGCATATAGGTTAAGGATTGCAAAAACGCTGATAATCATTATTTTAAAATGTCGATACTTATTTCATCAATACATTGTCGATATGTATGCGAAAATTGAAACTGAACGCCTACTGTAAATTAAATTAAATCAAATTACGTTCAGAAGAATACATTCATTTACGGGATGCAATAATTAATGATGGTAACGTTAATCCTAATGATGTGGGGAAAATGATTATATTGCCGACTACATTTGCAGGGAGTCCAAGGCACATGTATGAATACTCACAGGATGTAATGACACATGTTCGCGCATATGGGCTCCCAGATTTATGTATTAAATTTACATGCAATTCTGCTTGGGTTGAAATTAAAGAGCTTTTGTTACCAGGACAATCATAATCGGATCATCATGAAATTACAGCACGTAAGTTCAAACAAAAATTAAAATCTTTACTTGATTTCATTGTGAAGCGTCATGTTCTTTAGAGAGACACGGTGTTGGATGTACTCTATTGAATGGCAAAAAAGAGGATCGCCACAGGCACACATTTTGATTTGGCTTATTGAAAAAATCCCACCATGCCAAACTGATCAGATATCAGCAGAAATTCCTGATGTCGCCATAGATCCAGTCTTATTTCAGATCATTGTCTAAAATATGTTTCATGGTCCGTGTGCATCACCATACATGTCTGTTTGAAAATGCACTAACGATATCCTAGAGAATTAACTGCTGAGACTATCACTGGTTTTTTTCACCATTAAAAAAATTTGCATTTCAAATCATAATCGCAAATCTCATTTACACACTTAAATACAAAATTAAAATTCAAACTGAAAGCGTTGCAACGCACGCAGGGTACAGCTAGTATATATATATATATATATATATATATATATATATATATATATATATATATATATATATATATATATATATATATATATATATATATATATATATATATATATATATATATATATATATATATATATATATATATATATATTGGAAAGACCACATATCAACAAGACAAGATAACAAAATCACAACTAAATACTACTTCTTGAGTATTCAGTAGATCGTAAACTCAACATCAGGAAAAATGCCCAACACCTACTTTTTATCTCTTCACGCCTGCAACCATGGAGCTGGGATGCACTCTCCTGGATTAGGAACTTCCTTCGAGTTTTCTTACGGCTGAGGGAGAAGTCATTTCTTTTTGGTTTCCGAGAAAATCCGTAAAAAAGCCTTGTCTTTTCGATGTCTTCCTTTCCTTTTCACCACCTGTTGTTTCCCTGACAGGTCATCAAGTACCTTTGTATATTTGTTTTTATTCACAGCTTTACTGCTTTTTTCCGTCTTTTATGAGTACTTCCTGACATCCGTAGAGTAGTGTTATTTCTTTATTTGTTTATAAAACTAAATATAAAAAAGAGTTTATGTTTTCTTGGTTTTCCTAACACGTCCTTCGAAATTTTAATAAGAAAATGGTTCTTTATTCTGAAATCGAATTAGTTTTTAAGCGGGAGAAAGATATTTTGTAGAAAATTATTGTAATTAAGTTTATTATCAATTAGTTAATCATTGATGTACAGGGTGACAAAAATGGATCATCCTAAATAATTTTTGATCAAATGATCAGATATTCACTTTTTAGGGCTCAATCTTAATGGTTCTAGGGGTGACTTCAGAGACGCTAATTAATTAGTGCGGACGATATTTTAAACTACAAAATCAGACACAAAATTGTCTCGACTCTTCAACTGATACTGATCTCTGAGCAACAAAATATAGGAGATAGGGAATCTGGGGAATGTGGTTCCTATAGCTTGGCCAGTAGACTGGTTGAAATTTGGACCCCGTAATGTTAAATTTACTTTTTGGGTATTTTCGCCATATCTCGTGAACCTTTTGAGAAAATTGATTTTTTTTGAACAAAATTGTAAAATTTATTTATTTAAAGTTTCAGCAAATATATATATTTTTTTAATAATAATTGTTACAAAAGTTTGAAGTGTAAGACATTTGATTTTTTACATCACTTTAAAGAAAATAATTTTTCTGGAAGTTTAGAAGCTTAGGTAGTTAAATTAGAAATGAAATCCTGTTTATTCACCGAAAGTATGTTTTTCGTGTGATTTCGTAACGTAAATATTGTCTGCTCTTGTTAATTAGCATATTTGAGGTTACCTCTTTAAACCATTAAGATTTCAAACCCTTTATAAAATAATAAGACCTTTTTTAAATTATGCTTATCAATAATTAGTGAAGACGATATTTAAAATTACTAAATCAGACACTAAAACACACTTTTTCTAAACTAACATACCTTTTTACGTATTTCGCTTTTTAACCTTCAAAATATGAGGTGCAGCCTCAATGTGGAAAGTATGATCTCTAGTTTAGTTAGGAGAGTGATCGAAAGTTAATACGTTTAAGTGTTAATACGTTAAGTCGCCATTTCTCCAAAAAATATTTCATTCGATAAAAATTCAAAAAATTCATTTCTTCAAAGGTTGCTAGCAAAATCCAAGAAACAATTTTAATATTTAACAATCATTTTATTCATTTTATTCTATCCTATTATTTTTTATCACCTTTGCTAATAGTTGGAAAAATTTTGAAGTGTAAGGTACATACATTTTGCGCAATTTAAGAACGATAATTCTAAGCAAAGTAAGTAGCAAAATACAAAATTGAAACGAAATTGGATGAATAGTTTCGAACTTTTGAATTTTTAGGAATGCCGTGAAATTAAAAAAATTAATTTCTCAAGACTTATTACAATAAAAAATGCATAAGGAAGTATTACAATGGTTTTATTTACCAGTAACGAAAACTCATTTTTCATACTCCCTCCCGAACTAACTAATGTTCTGAACGAGTTTTTAGATTGGAGGCTAAAATTCTTCCTTTAAACGACTGTTTGAATTTTCTTAAGGTTATTTGATGAATTGTTATCACAACAGATTTTTTTTCACAGAAAATCACTTATTTAATAACTTCCACAATAGCAATTTTTAATAAAATATATTGTACTTACCAAAATAAATTATTAGTAGTTGTATTTTAAATTTTGTTAAAAAAAAGTCAATTTATATCTATCTATCTGAATTAAAGCAATTTATTTGTAAGACAATTTATTATCGTTAAAATTATCATTTCAAGAAATGAAATATTATATTGTTATTCAAGAATCTACGTTTTTTCTGAATATATCATCTGACTACAATTCTTCATTTTTACAATTTTACAATGTTCTTCGTTTAATATAGAGTTAAAAATGTATAATAATGCCTCATCACCTTCCTTTTAAAATTTACTCTTAAAAAATGAGCATCGTGGAAGTTTTTTCGCTTTAGGTTTTTACAAAGCAATAAAGCTAATTTGTCAAAATAATCAGCAATATTTTACAAAAGAATCATAATACGCAACTAACTTCAAGATCATTAATAAAAAAAAAAAGCTCTAATGCAAGTTATTTTAGCTTCGTTTTCTATAACAAGTTCTGATAATTGGGAAATGTTCTTCCTTTTTTACTTAATCTAATAGTGTTTATTCTGATCATCTCCATTTCTTTGTACAGATCGTTAAGAAGAACTGATGTGTTTTTAGAACATTAATGAAGATATTATTTGAGCATGAAAACTGTTCCCTGAGCAATTTTACACTTCATTAATTATGCGCGTACCATCTGCTATCACTAAGAATCGGCAATAATATATATGCTCTCTGTTTAGAAGAAGAGATGATGTCATTTTTTATTAGATTTCTTTGAACTGTAAGTAATTATCTCAAGCACAATTTCGAAAACATAGAATATATTTTCATGACTCCATCTTAATAAAGCTTCAATCTGTGATTTCTTTCTATGATACTTGGTTTTCCAACTGACTGAAGGTATTCTATTGTGATGTGATAATGAAACAGAAACTAAAGTAGTTGTGCTTAAATATTTTAAGAGAGATTCATTATGCAGATAAACAATGTGGTATTTTCATTTGACTAATTAAATGGTATTTTTTACGCTTGTTCCATTTGTGTCAAACTAGTAAATAATTTATTTATAGCTCCGTAATAATTGATTGAAGTAACGTAATAACATACAATCTTTTTTTTCTTCTTCAAAACATCTATCCTTAGATTCAACTATGTCTACAGGCAGTAACTGTGCCTAAATTGTTTAGAAGACAAGATAATGTCTCTTTTTATTAGTCATTCTGTAAGTTATTTTTCTCAAACACAATTTTGGAAACAGATAGGATTTATTTTTAGACTCTATTTCAATAAAACTTCAATCTATGATTTTTTTCTGTGATACTCGGCTTTCCAACTTACTGAAGGCATTTGATAGCGATGAGGTAATGAAACAGAAACTGAATCAGTTGTGCTTGAATATTTCGAGAAATAATCATTATGCTACAATATTGCATTTTCATATGGAAAATGAACTGTATTTTTTAAGTTTGTCTCAAATTAATAAAAATTTTATTTGCTATTCTATGAATATTGATGAAGAAAAGCAATATAATATCTCTTATATTCTACTATGCCTAAATGCAGTATGTATTTCTATTTAACGCGATTTAACTGTGCTATGATAGTGATTTGTACATTTGGCGTGGGTTTGTTCTTTTAGTAGCAACGAAGTTTCGAACATGTTTTGGCATTGATTTCATAGATTAAAGAATATACTGGTGGCTTCATTGTAGATTTAGACTTATACAACAATATTTATAATGCACTTTTTTTAAACAGTATTATCAGGATTTTTAAAAATAAAATTTAGCTAAGTTGACAAGGGCAAGAACATTAATGAAATAATAAAACATGCAACTCTAATATATAAAAACATCGCATGAGAATTTTATTTTCATTTCAATTTATATTTTAACAGTTATATAACATATATATTTTAACTGTCTTTTGTTTGAAGTGGTTGAAATTAGTTGAAGGTGTATTTTAAATGCGGATTTATAAATGAATATGTTTCTTAATTGTCTTTTTTCTATTTTCCAATTGCACTAAGTCACATTTTTAATTAAATCATTGGTGATTCTGCTAGTTTAGACCCAGACCGCTCAGCCTATCTCCTGACAAGTAGTGATGTAAAATCAAGAGAGGTTAAAAGCAAATACTAGTGCTTTTGAAGAAAGAAAAAGTGTGTAAAAATAATTATGTCATTTCTGTTGAAACTTAGACGTGATTTATCGGCACTGGGGAGAAAGTAGAAATTTGAATATACAAGGGATTTTATAGTGAACGATTGGACTTATGAAGAAGTAGGAGAAGAAATAAAATGACTAATAAATGGAAAAGCAAGAAAAAGAATAGAAAAAAGAAACATAAAACGCTCTTTAGCAGTTAGAGATGGAGACGAAGAGCAAATATTTTGAATTCAATGAATACGAATAACCACTAAGTTGTGAAATGGAATTTATAAGGAGTATGCCGTATGCCCGAATTTGAAAGCACCCGATAAGCGTTCAAAAAACTAGTAAGTGATATAGATAACCTGATTTTGGTCACTGGAGACGTACCTGACCTGACTCATGGGAGACGTACAGAAATCACCAAAACTTTAAGTCAGAAAGAAGATACGAGTTATCTAGGAGCAGATGGAATCGACGGCAAGGTGCAGACTCAGAGAGAAACTTGGAAAAGATTCTTGCCAGAAACTAAGATTCGTAGGAAAGGACAAAAATTCTGAAATCGTCTCCAAATCGTTAGACTCGTGGTAAGGAAGGGCATTGGAGAACGCTCGGTCTTGGAAGAATTTCTAAAGTAAATCAAAACACAAAAAGCCAGAAAAATATGCTTAGAGTTTCAGTGATGGAAGAACCAGAGTTATTAGCAAGAACACAAATCGGCCTTAGCAGAAAAAAAGTAAAACAATTGGTTGATTCAAGAATAAAGACTACGGCTGTCAAAAAGGAACTGGTCAGACTGATGCCCAGACACAATGGGAGACATTAAAAGAAAAACTGATTTGGAACAAGGAAAACTCTGTGATATCGCATTCTTGTGAGCTGAAGACAAACTTGTTTCAACAGAAAGAAAGTATACGACAAATGACACTAAGGTGGAAAAAGGTAAAGGAAGCCTTAGCAAAAAAATGCCAGAAACAACGAGAGTGGAATTAGTGGCTCGGTAATGGAGTGGAAGTGTGTGAGGTTAGTTGTGTGGCACTAAAGAAAAGTGTAAGCAAATTAAAACTACCTGAGTACGGAAAAATGGAAAATTTAGAATCCTATAATTTTGCAACGCAGATGGAAGTCAAAGAAATATTGGAAACAAAATCTCCAGATATGAAACATATTGGTGGCGCAAAGACTCATAGTGCATCAAAAGTTATGAAAAGTCACAACTCTTAAAAATCAAACAATCTGAAGTGAGAGTACCAGTACAGAAGCACCATACTAAACAGCTGGCGTAAAAAATAGAACATGGAAAAAAGAAAAGGTTTGCTTCATGGATTTCCAGAAAGTCAACTAGATTCCAAAGAAAAATACGGATCAAGTACAGTCAACCCTTCTATAACGCGGTGCTCTCAGAACGCGGTTTCCATATAACGCGGAGCTGAAAATGCGACAGCCCTCCTATAACGCGGTACTCTCAGAACGCGGTTTCCGTCAACAGCATCCCATAAGTTCCTTCCGCGTAGCCTAAGAATATTTAGCCTAAGCTGTTTAGTTCGTTAGGGCCTATTTGAATTATAAGGGAACAGATTGCGCCAGTTTCATGTAGGTCCAGGCCGTGGGATCGCGACATAGTTACTAGATATGTTTACATAAAGATTATCTCCGGCTCAACTCATAGCGACATCGGTTTTAGTCTTTTCAGAGCTCTTTCACAGTGCACACGTTTTGTTGGTGACCAAGTCTTTCTAAAATTTTTTCTGCACCGTCCGTTCGTTCAGTTTTTTGCTGTTTAATTTGTGGTTTATAATTGGACAACATTACACAATATTGTAAGTAATATTTTTCCTTTGTTCTGATGTAATAAAAATAAAGTAATTATTAACCCTAGATTTGCATCATGTCAAACACGAAAGAAACAAAGAAAGGGTTAAAAAGAAAGTTTATATCTCTTGAAGATAAAATCGAAATTCTAAATCGTTTAGAAGGCGGGGAAAAACTATCTTCGGTTGCAAAATCAACCAAGTTGAATGAATCTACAATTGGAACCCTAAAGAAAAATGCAGACAATATAAGGAAAACTGTGGCAGATGGCTGTCCGTTAAGTGCGAAACGTGTTACTCGCACACGAAATTCTAATCTGGTTGAAATGGAACGGGCGTTAATGATCTGGTTGGAAGACTGTATAGCCAAAAAGATTCCTATCAGTGGAAATCTTATCAAGCAGAAAGCCCTTAAAATCTATGAACATTTAAGGAATATTGAGCATTTTTCTGCAGAACTAGAAAATCATTCGTTTGTCGCGAGTAAAGGGTGGTTTGAAAAACTTAAAAAAAGGTACTCATTACACAATATTAAGTTTCAAGGAGAACAGGCCTCAGCAGATGCTGAGGCTGCCGAGAATTATGAGCTGGAATTAGCTAGAATTATCAATAAAGGAGGCTATTCACCTCATCAGATTTTTAACGCCGATGAGACGGCATTATATTGGAAAAAACTACCATCTATAACCTTCATTTTGAAAAATCAAAGGCGTGCTCAGGATTTTAAACCTTCAAAAGAACGTGCCACAACATACAACTGGATCATCCAAATGTAAAAATTGTCTTCCTTCCTCCTAACTGCACGTCATTAATACAAACTTTGGACCAAGGAGTCATTCAAACTTTAAAAATGTATTACACACGCCAAGTTTTCCAAACCATTTTCGACAGATTAGAAAGTAGTGAAAATAAAACCCTTACTCAAGTTTGGATGGAATTTTCTATTTTAGATTGTATTAGAATCGTGTCATCGGCTTGCGCGGAAATTTAACCATCAACGCTTAATGCGTGTTGGAAACCCCTGTTACCTGAAATGGTTCAAGCAATACAAGATTCTACAATTTCACTCCCAGTTAAGGAAATAGTAAACATTGCTTCTCGTTTAGGCGATGAAGAATTTACAACAAACCATCAAGATGTAAGAGAACTCGTACTCGGGGAAGAAACTTTAGATGAGGATGAACTGATGGATTTAATTGATGCACCCACCTCAAATCCATTGGTAAACGAAAATAAGAAAAACGAATGGGTGCCAAATGTCGATTTACAAGATGTGAAAAAAGGGCTAAATTTGGCTAAAGAATTAGAACTCCATTTCATTGAAACTGATCATTCAACGGTGTGTAGCGCAAAGTTTAAAAGAGAGTTAAGAAATTGCTTAGCTCCCTATAGAGAGGTTTTAGTGGAGTTAGAAAAAAAAAGCTACTATCGAAAACCAATGTGAAGATGAGCCAAGTGAGGAAGACATTTTGCCTATTAAAAGAATGCGAGTTAGGCGACTCATATTATCTGACAACGAGGATGAGTGTTGAAAGATTAAATTTTGCAAAAGTCTTTCTCGTTTTTGTTGAAAAACAGTTTTTTAGTTTAATTTTGATATCATTTCTTTATATAAACTCTTCAATTCAATGAAAATAATTTATAATTTATCTTGTCCTATGGTCTCCATATAACGCGGCACGAATGATGTGATTTGTACTAATTCTGCGTTTCTTATAGCGCGGTTTCCATACAACGAGGTAGACGGTTTCCATAGAACGCGCTACGAATTAGCCTGGTTTGTACGGTTAAATCCGAGTTTCTTATAGCGCGGTTTCCATATAACGCGGTACGCACTCACCGCGTTATAGGAGGGTTGACTGTATTGTAAATGGATAAAGCAAATTCATCGCTCCCAGAGTATTGTAAGTTTTCCAAGAAACGCAAATTAATTTGAATCATGATACAAAGTATTTGCAAGGCTAATAAATCTTTTACCAGATTAAAAAAGGCTTGTGGAAGTGTTAAACAAAGATTTTGAAACTATTAAATGTTGATATTGAAAATTTGGAAAGAAGCAGCCGATAGCGAGAGTGACTAATGTTGATGCAGCTAAAGATTTAGAACATCCAGTGCGGAAAAAAAGGTAAAAAGAAAGACAAATGCGAAAATGAGAAAGCAAATTAGACCATTCCAGGGAGGCGAAAATTAAAAAGATTGCTAAATTATTTATGAGTGAGGAAAATTGATTAAATTAAGAAAAGCCGCCAAAGCATTTAAAAGTTTTCATCGTATTTCATGTTTTTAGATTTGACGAAGCTTTTCAGTAGAGTTTCTCATGAAATAAAAAGACAAAAAATTAAGGATCGGAGTAGTAACAAGAATTAAAGAAGTCAAATAATTTGATTAATACAACGAATAAAGGAGAAAATAAGAAGAAAATGACGATGGCAAAAAGGTGTTATTTTCAAAACATTCTATGACTGAATTTTTGAACCAGAATTTTGAGAAATACAAACCTTACTTAAGTTAGAGCAAGGAAAAAAAACTATTTATCACCAAAAAAGAATAATGTTAAGGATTAAATTTTTCATACAAATATTTTGATTTTTTTTTTAAAACATACTTTTCAAGAATAAGTGTGCAGATGGTATTAGTAGAATACTTTTTAATGAAGATGATACTTATAAGAATCTTTCTATTTTATTTCTAACTTTTCTTTGGTATTTTATATGTCAGTAAATTTTTTTTTTTATTGCTGGTTTGAAAGTTTCTCTCGAGTGATACTTGTATTTTTATTTGAGTTTATTAAGAGTTTAAAATCTGAATTTTTAGCGAAATGTAGTGGTTAAAAAATTCAGATGTTACGGATAGTATTTTCTTGTTTGAAGTGTAGCAAATAGTAAAGGTATTGTAGAAGTAGGAAATTTAATAATAAAAGAAAATTATCGAGCAAATTTAAGAAGTTTTTAAAAAATATTTCGGTTAACTTTTATTCACTACATCTAGGTTATAGGTTGTAAATAATATAAACATGAATTTTAATTGTTTGGGTGCTACGTTTCTATATAGTTGAGAAACGAATTACCTTTACCTTTGGTTTACTTAAGACACGTAATGTCCAAATGATGATTTTATTTATATTAACTGAAATTTTTGTTGTTTGGGGAGAAATTTTTACCATGTGAAAAAGGCGAATTTTTCCCACAGTGGCTGTATGTTGGGATTTTTAAAAATAAAATTCAGCGAGGCTGAAAAAAGCAAGAAAATTTATTGAAATACTGAAACATGCAACACCAATATCAAAAACCTAGCTAGAGAGTTTTATTTTAATTTATTTTATAATAGAATGAGACTATTTTGTTTGTTTTGTTAGAGGTTGAAATTAGTTGTAGATGTATATTAAATGTAGTTTTATAAACGTTTTTTAATTGTCTTTTTCTATTTTCCAATTTATCTAAATCACATTTTTAATTAAACCAAATTAATTCTGCTGGTTTAGTCCCAGACCGTTAGGCTGCTCCCCTGACAAGTACATTCCATCTTGCGTAAAAGACTATTTAAAATATTCCCTAAGCTCTCAATTGTGTAAAAAGATGGAGAATTTTCTTGCAAATCAAACTTCGTCTTGATATCCATTTATACATGTATGTATTTGTGCTTTTAGTAGTAATGAAGCTTTGAAGATGTGTTAGGCTTTGATTCCACATATTAATGAATATAACAATATTTATCAATCCCTTCTTTTATACAGAGTATTCTATCTTACATAAACCACTCTTTAAAGTATTCCTCTTGTTTTAAAACGTAGAAAAATATGAAGAGTGTTCATGCATGATCAAGTTGTGCTTTGCTATTTATTGATACAGTAAGCTTGTGTTTATTCCTTTAGCAGTAACGAAGTTTTTGATGATGTTTCGGCATTGACTCCGTAGACTAGTGAACATAGTATCGGTTCCATGTGGTTTTATCCTGGATAGCAAATTTTACAGCACATTTTTATGTAGTACATTTCATTCCATGTAAACGACTCTTTAAAATGTTCCCCAAGTTCTAAATTTGATTTAGGTTTGTTGAGTTCCCATTCAAATCAAATCGAGTAATTTTGGTTTCCTAGTAAAACGTTTTACAAACGTTTGCGTGTATATATGCGGAATAACGTTTCGTTGAATTAGTTATAATTATTCATATGAATTCATTATGTCACACAGAGAGGATTGAACTTCAGGGATTGATAGCGTTACACAGAGAGGGTTAATAGCGTCATTTGCAAGAAAAAAAAATTGAGAAAATTTTACAATTGAAGAACGTGTAGTTATTTTAGGTGTTCATTTAAAATTCGATTTTTTAATTACGATGAATTTTGAAAAAAATTGCATAAAAACCAACCTACATTTTTTAATAACAAAGATAAAAAAATTTCAAAGAGCTAATAATTCTTATTAATTCTTTGATTAATGTATTAAGCATTAACTAAATTGAATATACTAAAAACTATTCTTAAATTATACTTCGTGGAAAAATGTAAGACAAAATTTATACTTTATGATAAAGATAAATTTTGCATGTTTATCTTTTAAATTGTTCTCTTAACTGACACTTTTAATATATTGTTGTTTTAATGTTCTATCACCTTATATGATTTTTGCTGCTCTGCACCAGCCATGCTCATGGGTTGCTTGCCTTGTCTGATATGTATTTTATGTTTGTACTGTTTTCTGGATTTTTTTTTTTGGTTTTAATAAACATTTACCCGTATGCCCTAAATAAGGGTGGGTCGAGGTAAATTTTTCCATACTTCATGATAAATAGTTCAAAGAGCTTTTTTAAATGTTTCAAATATAAAAGTTATCAAATATACAATTGTGATTCAATCTAAGATATGGAATGAGTTTTTATCTATCTTACAATTTAGTAAAAGTATTTTTAATTGTTAATAAATTATTTATCATAACTAATCATTTATCCAAATTGACTGATAAAATCTACCAAAAATCTAATCTTAAGCTATTTTTATATATTGTGGGCAAAATTTAACAATTTTATTGATTGATTAGGTACCAGTACTATTCCTGGGTAGTTGGATTTAAATTCTTTAAAATTGTAAAATAATTTATGTGTGCAAATTCTTCCGGTTTCCTTCTCAAAAAATGACAAAACTGCGTGCATAAATGTTATTAAAGACAATTTAGAGATGGTCTAAGTTCTGAAATACACTTCACCTAAATAATGGTTAAATTAAGCGAAAGTTAACAAAAAAATATTTAAAATTGTCAGATCACAGTCATCTAAAAATAAATATTGCAGAAAAAATTAAACGAAAGATTAATATTAATTGACTGATATTAGTAAAAATGTACAAAATGGTCCAAAAACACTGAAGTATTTTTTTTTTCTTAGATAAAATTTTAAAAATTAAATCTGTGTTTTGTAGAAGATTAAAATAAATTTAATCGGTGAAGTATCTTTTAACTATGCAAAAGTTAATAAAAATTGTTTATTTCAACTAATTTTTAAATTAGTATTGTAGTAATAGGTTTAAATGAGTAGCATCAAATGATATAATCTGCCAAGAACTATTCTAAAAGAAACGATAGGACACGATACGATATTATGTGATACGATAATATACGACACGATATTTTGTGATCTGATATTATGTAGCAATGAGATTTACGATAAAATTTATGTGAAGTTAATAATATTACTAAATGTCACTTGAATGATTTAAATTTAATTTGATTTACATTTCAAATAGAAAGCTATAAAATAAATAAAAGTGTTTTTCTATAAGTTACAGAAATAAAATCAAACTTCACTAAGGCAATACTTATTATTAAAAATTAATAAATTGTTACATAATTATTATTTACAATAAATTGTTAAATTGTTAACTTTTCTACATAATTAATATATTATGATGAATAATTGCAACACTGAGGAAAAAAAGCATGGTCAAAACTACCAGAATATGGTGCAATTTACCAGAACTGGTAAAATTAAGAAATTTATGGAATATTAAAGATGCAATTTCCCAGAATATGGTAAAATTTACTCCATAGGAACATCAAAAAGCCCTGTAATCTTTAGCAAAGAGCTTTGGTAATAAATTTAGAAAAAATAATAATAAAATATGGTTTTATAATTTGTGATAAAAGTTTGTAAACATTGTAAAATTTATACTTTTTTTATGAATTCTTAAGACAATGTATATAAACAATATGTTTGGTTAAATTTACTCTTTAGTTTTGGATATTTACTTAATGAGTGGTAATAAGAACTATAATTCTGTAAACCGGAACATTTATTAACCTTTTGCTTACTGTTGGTACAGCATGTGAACCGCATGATAAGGTATAACTGGTACACCGTAAGCAAAAGGTGTTAAACTGTTTCTATATGAGCAGAATACCAAGTAAATGATTTAAATACCGTATATATTGTAATTAATTAGTAGTAACACAATTAATCAGAATTATCGTCCTTTAGCAGAAATGTCATTACCATACAGAAAGAAAATTTTACCAGAATTTTTCTCTCGGCAAAAGTTTGCCCTTATATGATTTAAATTTAATGAAGTTTTCATTTTAAATTTCAAGTTATAAAACATAGATACAATCGTAATATACTGCGAGTTATTGAAAGTATCATATAACTGATTTATTATGCTAAACAATTTAAAGTGATCCGCTGAAATAATTTACGTCTTACAAAATATTCATTCTAAATTTTAAGTTTAAAACTTAAAAGTGATAATGGTTAACTTCAATCTATTGAAATAAATTGAAATTCAACCAACACAGTATTTAACTACAAAAGATAATAAATGGCTAAGTAGTTAATGACTTGATACGTAAAATCCAGGCATTACTGAAATAAATTACCCAAGAATATTTTGCCATTTCTAGCTTCTACTTCTGTTTTATTTCAGATTCTTCTCCTTTATTTCCTAATTACCTGTTTGGGAGAAACTTTTATACCTTTCTGCAATTTTATTCTCCGTCTTTCAGCTTCTCCTTTGAAAAAGAGCTTTCTCTTTCCGGGCCTTAACCGGAAGATCGTCTGGAAACTGTTTCCGGGGAAATAACGGAAATGAAGAAAAAAAGGTAGATTGATATTGACTCTCAAAGATGGAAGAAAATAATACTACCCTAAAGAAGAGTTTATCTGGAAGAATATTAAATACATTCCAAATATCGTCAATGCGGCATTCTTCTCGATTGGATTGTTAAAAAACTGATATATCAGTTTTAAAAAATTACGTTTAATGATAATTTTTTTTTCATGATTATTAATTTTTAGCTAAAACTAATTCACTAAATTAAAAAACGCAGTGTTGCATTCAACAAAAAACTTAAGTATTTTGCGTATAACTTAATGATTATGGATTCTGCTTATTACTTACGAAACGTGCATTTTGCACATAATTTAATGCTTATAGATTTTACCTATTACATAGCACTTGAACATTATACTTATTACTAATGCTTGTGCAGTTTCTAATAATCTGACAGCCGTAGTTCAATTCAACACCTCAGAAATTGGGCCTTCATTGGAGATAAAACCAGTTTTTCGATCTTACAAAAAGTAAAGCTCATTTCCCAGCAGCATGGATCCCGTCCCACGTCGATATGCACAGAAACGAGTTGGTTGACCCTCTTGTAAAGAAGGGACTAGACCATCCAGTCCATAGAGTTGGTATAATGACCTCTATGATCCAGTCCCCTCCACCTCATAGCTTACATACCTTAAACTCTTCGCAAGGCAAAAGACCCAGAACAAACAAAAGTGGCTGCTTCCTCCTATTTACTACTGGCATAAAGCAAAAAGACCAGGACTCTCTCTATCTCTTCCTGGTGACAGGCAGACCAACACTTGTTTATCCCGACTGGCCAGTGGGCACCTGAAAAGTCTCACATCTTCTGCTAATCAAAAATCTTTCCTCTTTGCCCTGAATGCCAACAAAACCAGGCATCACCTGAGCATATCTTGAACTGTATAGGGCAGGACTGGAATGACATTCATTCCTCTCCCCTTTTAGTTTCGGACTTCCTAAATGTCAACGGATTTATTGACCTGGTCTGACTCCTTCAGACCAGATGGGAATTAGCAACAACAACAACAACTAATATATCAATGCTTACGAGATGATTTATTATTTCATGCTCTTGTGTTTTACTTTTTTTGTTATATGTCTGCAGTACGTATTTATTTAACCCTACTCTTACAGGGTTTAGCATGGTGAAGCCCGTCATTTTAATAGACGTGTTGTAGCAGTAAGTAAAAGGTTAAAAGAATTATTTAAAAAATATAATTATTATACTACATAAGTAATTAACTAGAACAAAAATTAGTTAATTTTACTTTAATAAGTTAATTTTTATCAATGTACTTCATTTTTTGTTTTTTTCTTCCGAAAAGAAAGACAGTGTCTCAATTGTAAATTATGTTATTTTTAAAACAATGCTTGGATCTTATCACATCAATTAAACATCTTGTTTTACCCATTCTAGCCTACTTAATTCAACTTAAATGCTATACTTTTTTTGTATTGCTATATTTGTAGAACAAAATCTGCATATTTGAGACTCAGAAAAAAAATCAAATTGCGGTGAAAAAGCGGTCATCAAATTATGTTTGGTTGAAAAATTTATGACAACGTGAAGCTGAGCTGAACTTTATGTTTACTTGGCTTTGTGACTCTTAATGTTTTTTCATATTTATTTGATAATTTAAAGTTATTTTACTTTTCGCAAAATTTCTAACAATTGATTATGTAAATCAAAATCAATCCGTTAAATTAAATAATTAATTTGAGTAGAATTAATGTGAAATTAAATTAATATATTTACTTGAAGCAATAATATGTTTAAGTAAATACAATTTTTGATGTAATTTTTTAAGTGAATTGAGTTAGATATTTATTTTAAACAACAATTTATTCAAATAAATAAATTAGTAATATGTAATAGGTAAGCTTAAATTACAATAAAAATAGATGTATCATCAATCCAAAAGAATGCTTAATAAATTGTTTGGAATAATAAGAAATAGATATTTATTTGAAACAACAATTACTCTAAGACAATTGGATAATTAATCATCCACTTTATCATCCACTATTTTTATAATAATTTATTAAAAATAAAAATAAAAATAGACGTATCATCAATCCAAAAAATATGTAATAAATTGCTTGGAATAATAAGTAATAAATATTTATTTGGAACAACAATTACTCTAAGACAATAGGATAATTAGCAATAGGAGTAATTCTTAATATTTACAAGACCCTAATCTTCTTACCCAATAGTTTACCCAACCAAAGTTTTTAGTTTGGAATTCTTGACGTCATTTCTTTCCTTCTCCATTCTTATTTATAATCCATCGGAATAAAATAGCTTCTCATTAATTATTAAGCATTTAATACCAGCATATGTCATAAAAATAAGGTAAAAATAGGAAAAATTAATGTATTGTATTTTCAAAAGATGACTAAGAAAAGAGTTATTCCGTTCATTTTATTTACGTTCAAAGAACATTTCGAGATCAAATTTATTCGACGCAGTATATCATTTAGATTCATTTTTGTATTAGAATGCTAATAAGTTTTGCAACACTTACGTGCCCAAAATTACTATCGGGATCAATTAACTTTGGTCTTAAAATTCTAGATCCGTTTAGTCGATCAATAAAGTTGGTCATAGAATTGCTAAAATTATTATTTTTATTAAGAAAACAAAACTCAGATATAGAACATACTTCTTTAAAAGTAAGATAAATAAACCTGTTTTTGATAACATCAATAATTGTTTCAATTCGGAAATATGACAATAAATTGCTGGTTCGATTTTACATGAACTTTTTTTTAGTTGAAATTACCTTCCTACATTGTAATGACATTTCTAGAGAAAAAAAAGCCATACTTCTGGTTAATAAAACCAAAATATACAAAATTTAAACCATCAATTGTAAATTTTTTTGTCTGGAAATTCTGGTTTTCAAAATTATAGTTCTTATTACCACACATTTAGTAAAAAAAATCAAAGTGAAAAGTAAATTCAGTCGAACAATTGTTTTTTTTTATGCCATGCTTAATATATTATAACAAGACTTCCAAAACCGTATTTTATTGTTAATTTTAATAAGTCATTATGAAAACACTTTTTTAAAAATTACTGAGGTTTTTGGTGTTCCCAAAATAACATAAGAAACGAGAAAAAAAAAGATTAGCACTAGAAGTGCCGTTGGGATCATTTGCGCCGCATATTTGGGTTTTATTACCAGAATTATGCTTTTTTCCCTTTTTTTTGGCTAAAGATGTACACGGCTAGAGATCATTCAGTACGGTAGCTTTTCTAGAATTTTTTCCCCGTGTAGGTATTAAAATCTTATCGCTATTAGCTTATTACGGTTTGCCCCCGGCAAGCAACAAATTCAATCTTATTTCAGGGATTTTGTTAATCTTTTACGCTAGCTCTTTATTTCAAACTAGTTAAATATTGATTGATTCGAAGGCGGAGATATGCTAGGAAAATACTAATTTTAAAACGATATATTTCGAAATATGTTGGATAGATATAATTATCTTAACTACTAACTATACATTCAAAATCGACAATTATTTATAATTTAAAGGTTTACGACTAAGTCGTAGATAAGGAAAAAATATTTTATTTCTCGGAAGAATGGAATAAATAAAGATTTATATTCATAAAATCAAATAATATAGTACTTAAAATTATATATTCTAAATTTATTGTTATTATTTAACTTTTACTCAAGTTTGAAGTTATCTGTATTCCAAATATCAGTATTTATGTATATATTCTTACAGAAAACTAAACAACAGCAAGTCTAAAGCAAATATTAACAAAAAAGTAGTCAGAAAAACTTCAAGAAAACCCTAAAAGTTTAGTTTTCATTAAAAATAAAGTCACTAACTTAATTCCGTTTTTAACAAGTTTAAAAAATTTGAGCAATCAAATAACAATAAAATTTAAGTACATAAATATTTGAACTTTAGAGAAAAAAATTTTTTAAATTTTTTAAGGTGCAAAGCTTCTAAAAACTTATATCTGAAGATAACCTCAAACCATTTAATTACTGTACATTTATTTTTGCTTCACCCGCTTCAAAGTATGGCGGTAAACCAAGATTATTATTTTCTTCAAAAACCACAATATAAATTTCCAATATCATAGATCAATAAACTTACAATGAATATTTGTATTCTGATGTTTATCTTTTTTCAATACTCATTTTTCCTGAGGGAGTTTCCAGAAAAATCTCTGCATCCCTCACCTGTTAGGCAATGCGAAAGCGCGCGAAATGCAGCAGGTGGTCCTCCTTTACGAAATCGATTCTCGTCTAAATCGATTTCTTTTGCAGAAAGGCTTGATTCCGGAATCGCTTGGCATGGAATTCGTTGCAATGTACTTTAGTCAGCCAAAAGTTGTGTGAAAGCATTTGCCAAGTGGTTTCAATGCTGTAGAAAAAATAAATTCTATGCTTGTAAAGAAATGATGTACAATATTTTTTTCATAATGTTTTCTACGAAGAAGGCAAAAAGTGACTTTTTTACTGTAAATATCGCAGTAAAAATGTGAATTGAAAAAAAAAAAAAGGATTTACTAAATAATTTCAAATTTTACTTCTAATATAATATTAACTAGTATAATTTGTCAACTATTTATTAAAAAAGAATGCTTAATTTAATTTGTTTACATTTAGTCTTAATTGATGAAAAGAGAACTTTCGTTACTATTCAACCGGTAGTTGTAAAGAGGATAATCAATTTCGATTAACGCTTAATTATACACTGAGTAAAAGTATGGTCAAAACTACTAAAATATGTTTAAATGTACCGTATTTAAAGGAGCCGTACTTAAAGGAAGCTTTAAAAGAACACCAAATAGTTCGTCAATTTTTACTGAAGTTCAACAATAAAATATGATTTTATGATATGTGATGAAATTTGGTAAATGTGGTAAAATTAGGAAATTTTATTATAATACATCAGAGCATGATATGAAAATTTCCATTTCAGTTTTTTTTGTAATTTTTTTTTATTGTAATGAGAACTATAATTTTGAAAATAAGTATTTCTGGTTGACTGTTATCATATGAAAGGAAAAAAAAAACAAATGAAAGATTTAAATACCATAAATCTCGATTTGTTCACCAGAATTATGTTTTTTTTTCTTTTTTTTTGTTGCCAGAACTGTCATTTTAAAGCAGTACTATAATTTTTTCCTCCTAGTAGGATTATTATATTACTATATCTTTTTTTAAATAAAAATTCAACTAGTGTTTCGTAAAGCTGTATGAAACTTATAATTTATGTAGTTTTATTTCTTTAAAAATTATTTTATTGGAGTAAAAAAAAACTAGTAATAGGGTAATAACCTTTTATATGAAATAAATCACAGCTAAATTCCTTAGATGAACTAAATTTTGTTTATAAAGCAACTATTTCAACCCTGCGTAGAAAATCTAGTACAAAGTATCTTGATTTTATGCAGGTTATAACATTTTATTTTCACGTAGTGGATTTGTAGTACAATGTGTTAATTCTGAATGAAACTAAAATGATCTGAGACATAGGTTTTCAGTTTGAGTTTTATACAGATGATAAAGAGTCTTCAAAATAAATGGATTAAACTTGTTTCGAAGAGAATTTAAAAAGGAAGTAACACAAAAATATTTTAAATTTAAATTAAAGACACATCTTTTCTATTAGCTTGAGGTTGGTTTCCAGATTGTATTTGCAAATCCAGTGGTTTGAAAAAATATACATAACTACAAAAAAAAATTAAAAAAATTTAAGCAATTCCAAGCAATTGTAAACTGAGCAAAACCATGCGTACATCTCTCTTAAGGAAATTTTAAATATTATAAATAAATAAATAGAATAAAAATATTGTAAAAAATACTAAACAATAAACACAGAACAAAAAATAAAATGAAATAAATTAAATAAATCAAGTAAAAAAATTACGGTAAAAAAAGCATATCAGTAAAATTCTAGTAAAAATGCATTTTGCATAAAACAAAAGTTTTTTTTTTTGCCAGAACATGTTACGAAACAAAAATCTTATATCCCGTAGATTTCACAATACTAATTATAATAAAATCACTGACCCATTCTAATTAAATAAATATTACCATAAAAATTATGGTGTAATATTTTATGGTAAAATGGATTTTTGAGTGTATTTTTTACAGATTTTATGCTATACTTTATACCGGGATTTTTGCAGCGTCACAGCATCTTCACGTGACAAATCTATTGTAACCAATCATTGTAATCTATTGTACCCAAATATAATGAAATAGTAAAAAAATTTTATAATAGTGATATATTATAGTTAAAAACGATTTATTAATAAATAAAAATGAATAAAATACATTGTTGAAATGTTTTGACGAATAAAAGATAAGTAAGATATATACATTTAATAAAAAAAAAGATAAATAAAATTGTGAAATAAAGTTTAGAACCGACATTAAAAATAATTATTTGAAATAGCAGACACTGAAAAGAATCCTTGGCAAAGGTCTGTTTATACATGTGTAAATGTAGTACATACATAAATATCACCTAATATTTCTGCGTTAGTAATTTTACGCACGAAAAGTTAAAATAATCTTAACTTAAAAGCTAAATAAGAACTATATTTCTCCAATAAGTGTCGAATTTATATCTTTAAATCTAACTTTATGCAAATTAAAAGTGAATTTTTAGCAAAAAACAATTTTTCAAAATGTTAACTTATGGTTTATTTTCTCAATATTTCCTTCAAGATAATTTGATTTGGAAAAATACAATTTGAAACATGATAAAAATTGCTCCGACAAAAGCAATTTAGGAAATTGAATTTTAGAATTTTTTTTTGATATCTTATCTATAAATTATTATTCCGGCTGTCGTTGTAAAATCCATTATCCTTTTCTTATTTGCTTGTTTTTATTCGAATATCTTCTCTGTAAATGATATTGCATATTGTATTAGGTGTGCAATAAATTTTATAACTATATTTAGTTAGTGAACACATCTGCACTTAATTAGATTTTTTTTAGTTCACTGACAGATGTTATAATAGATATTACAAAAAAATCACTTCGATTGCAATGCCGTTCACAAATTGTGTAAGTTTTCTTTATTAGAATAAATTATATGGTTTGGAATTAGAAAATTGTTCTAAGTAAAAATATCGAAATTTGTTCCAACAAATATGTTAAAAATGAAGTTTATTAGTTGATAATTTCTGACTAAAGTGTTTGACGATATACGCGCATTGGGAAAATAAATACATTTGCGTATGTAATAAGTATTTTATTTTCATTTTCAAAGTATATATAATAATAAATAGATCGTAATGAATAAAATAGTAAATTAAATATTAAATGCTTTTAAATAATTGATTAGCAACTTAGTTGCTATCGTTCTTTTTAATATTTGTAAAAGTTCAAAGTGTCGGAACATTTTCTTTTCTTTGACAGTTTATTATTCTGTTTGAAGTGAATTTTAGTGAAAAAAATTAGCCTAATCTTTTTTATTGAGCTCTACTGAACGACAAGGACAAATTGGTGATTTCCACTTCAATTTAACATAAAAATTAATAGAATTATGGCTGATAGGAAAGATACCCGAAATGTCTTTAACAAACGGGCTTTATTTTTTCTCTATAAACAGTTTATTTGGTTAGAATATAAAACATAAATTTTCTTTTGTCTATTTTAAAATAATTATGAAATTATGAAGAAGAAATTATTACCTAAAATATCCTAATTCTTGATAATACCGGACCCTTTAAAGAAGCCTCTGACCAAAATTCCTGTTACTAATATTCTTGCAAATGCTTTTATTTAAATAGAATTTTAATCAAATAACTCTTTATAAAACTTCTTAAATTCTCAGTATTGTCTAAAATTGTAAAAGAAGCTACAAAAAATGTAATAAATACACCGAAAGATAGCTAAATACACCGATACTGTATCATTTTCTGTTGTCAGCGTTGCTGTTCTTTGCGGTAAGCAAGAAAAATCCATTTTCCCCGGATTAGTCTTTAATAGATCGAAACCAATTATTGTATTTGATGATGAATCATCAAATAGTGTCATGTAATTAGTGTTTGTTTGTGCGAGGTATACACAATCAATCTCGGGAAAGTTGAGAGTTTCCGAAAGCAGGAAATTATATTTCCTAATTTCCTGCTAAAAGATAAAAGAAACACATAAAACCTAGATTATTTTTAATATTATAATAAAGGCGAAAGAATATAAATCAGTTGTATAAAAATATTGACTTTTATTTTTGACACTATTAAATAAAAATGCTATAAAAGCCTAAAATTAAAAAGCTTTTAAATTGTAATTTCTGGGACATTATCTTCTCTTTACTGCAATGTAAAAAAAATAATTGTTTGCTTAAGAAAACTGTTAATTGTACTGAATGCCACCAATTCTCGCTGGAAAAAATTCCGTCTCAAATTATATTATAAAGTACCGGTACTTTAGGTGCATCATTGGTAAAATAAATTTTACAGTTAAGTTTTATAACGTAATTTTTACAGCAATATATATATTAAAATAGAGTGGTTCAGTTATTTTACTGTAAGGTTTTAGTAAAAATTTCGATACATCAAATTTTTTGCTTCGTAACAGGCTACTGCAAAAATGGACTTAGCGGTAAAAAGTACTAACGTCCTGATTACCGGTACATCTTACCGTAATTTAATCCGAATTTTTTGAGATTGTGGATCTGTAAAACTACCTGCACCTAAATTGAAAAAAGAAATTGTTATTGAATAAACGACGCATGCATGGTGACAATGAAAAGCGTTTACATTCCACATTGTACAATTTTATACATTAAAATTTATGTCCACTAATGTTTTACCTTATAATTAAACAATTGTATGTCGGTTTCCACAGATATTTCATACTTGTCTCAATGGTTTATATTTAGCTTAAGCCTTGTAGAGAAGTGAAAGACAACGGTAAATTTATGGACCTGTAAGTGACGGTGCATGAACGGTTGAAAGCATAAAATATTTGTTTAAATTGCTGAGTCCTACAATTGAGAATCTATGCTCTTAAAATAAAACATTTTCTGTAATTTCTTACTTGTTTTTTATGCAATATAGTTTAAAGCTGGTTTTTCTGAAATTTACAAAACTTAACATACCCTAAATTTAATGAGATCGATTGCAACAGTTTGCCTTGGAAGTAAATGGGGGATGGATGAGCAATGCTTTGACCTTATTTCTACCTTCATGGTCTTGCTCGTGAAATTTAGGTGACGCAAACTTCGTACGATTTCAGTTAAAAACAATTGGCTAGAAATTAGCATATTGGAAGTAAGCTCCTCAAATCGCAAAGTTGGAGTTTTGGTACGTGAAAATCTGATCATTATATCAAAAGCTATTCAGGGCATTTCATTTTTTTCCTTTACTTTTTTTGAGCTTTGTATATATACAATACATAAGATCAAAATAAACCTCATAATAATAGTTATATTTTACTCTAATCTCAAAAAGAGTGTCCTATATCACAAACCTTTCCCAAGTTTTTCTTTATATTCATGTTTATATTCATATATTATGTACATCTTCTTATTTCTGTGCTTTTTAAATTTATGATACTTAAAATTATGAATTTTAGATTTCATAATTTTGAAATAAATAAAATAATGAAAGTTATAATTTTGATATCAAAAAAAATATATTCGTAACATTTGTCTGTAACTAAATGCAGTGACGCAAATTCATATTTCTCACGCATAAGTTAATTGCGTAAATAATCTTACAAAGAGCTTGACTTACTTTTAGATCCAGATTCTTCGTTTAATGAAACTCTTCTCTATTACACTTCAGTCTTATTTCAAAAAATAGCTTAATATAAAAAAAAGTGAGAGTATTCCTTGCTGTAATCCTATTTATTTTTTATTAATGAACGACGAAAGTCAAGTTTTTCTCTCAATTTTTTCTGCTGCTTTTATATTATTTAGAAGTATTTGTGCAAAAATATTTTTTTTATTTTTAAAAAGGATATTTTTTTTAAAAAGATATTAAAGAAAAGAAAAGATATCTTTCTTACACTTTTTCGGAATTCTCCTTTCTCAAACCGCATTTTATCGAATGAGCACCTTTTAAATGTATATCATTTCCATAAAATTTCAATAATTATAATTCTCAGAGTTGTTTTAAAACAGCAGATTATTATTTTTGTAAACATAATTAATTTGCTTAAAAATTATTTTTCTACATTCAATATTTGAATTCAAATATTTGTATTAATGCTTATGTCGTCAGTAATTAATAACAAATTAATTAATTTAATTTTTCTTCTCATAGTTTTTATTTTTATAAATTTTACCTTATATCAACCAATGTAATTTTTCTCTTTAAAATATTTTACCTATTTAAATAATTTATAAATAGGCATTTTCGGGTGCCCCTCTAATTTTAAAATTTGTAAAATTCAGAGTATTATATAGAAAAGATTATAAATAATGAACGATATATTAATTTTAAACGAAAACCAATAAGAATGAAAAAAGAAGGTAATAGTAAGAATAATAGGAAAACTATTTACTATGAAATAAAAAATTCCATAATAAGGAATGATATCGATTATGACTGAACTATTGAATAGGAAAAACATAGATGAAAAAACTTGAACAAACGAATAAAAGGTAATATTTTCTGGTTAGAAAAAACGAATTTTCTGATTTAAAAGAATATTAAAAAAATGTATAAAAATGAAGGATTCATTTGTAATAGAAATGTTTAAACTAATAAATTCAATTTCACACTTAAGGCGTGGTTTTTGCATCGAAGTTTTAATGTTAAAATGTCTTATCTTTCTAATAAAAAGCAGTCATTACAATAAAGTTCTTAATCAGATTTTTCTTGCAAGAAAAATGCAATTGATTGCTTTGTCTCCTTCAGTCAGCATTATTATCGACTTAGTTGAATTTTTATCGATTTAGTACACGAAAAAGTAAATTTTTTATCGACCTATTATTATTCTTTTTCTATTAAAAACAAAAGAATCAGTTAGGGGTTGAGAACCTTAGTTGCAATAAAAGTTTTTGATCACAAATTTATTAATAAAATAGAACCAAATTTATTTGCTCTAATTCAATTTAAAATTTTTATAATAACAACTCTTATAAATGAAAATAGCTTATTTAATGAAATAATTTTTCGATTGAATGTAAGAAAAATATGAAAATTTTACGATTCTTTAACTAGTAAAAATGACTTTAAGTAATTAATCCAAATTGTGATGTGAGCGTTTATTTTTACACAGACGTTTCAACGTGTGAAATGTTTTCTCCTACTAATAAAAAGCACTAAGTTCTGTCATCTCAGTAAAGTTCTTGATCAAATTTCTCTAGTAAGAAAAAGTTTGATGCAATCGATTTTCCCTTTTATTTTTTCTTTCTTTAAATCCACATTTTCTGGGACTTTTATCTCTTTTCTTTTTTTTCTGTTCAAAACAAAGAAATCAGTTAAGGGTGGAGACCCGTTATGTAAGAAAAGGTTTTGATGACAATTTTTTTTATATTTAATTCATGAGTTAGAAATGGCTTCAGTTGCTTTAGTTTAACGTTAAACAACTTTTTCTAGAAAATGAAACGGGAACAGTTTATTCTTGAAAAGTATATATTTTTAAAAATTTTAATTGCTTTTGAAATTGCAAATTTAAGCATGATATTTTAAAACTGATTTACATAATTTTTACTGATTTATTAATAAAACAGAAATAATGTAAGCATAACAAATTCATTTCAAGTTCGAATTATAAGTTTATTTAAATTTACTAGTTTACAGTCTGAAAAAACTTTTTTGAGGATTTTATCCAAGTTTTATTTTTCAGGACGGAGTTAAGAAAAAAATTTTTTTTTAATAATTTAAGTTAGACGTTTAAATTATGCAAATGATGTTTCAAAATTTGTACATCGAGAATAATATACGGTCAAAATTTCAAGAATATAGTAATATTTATCATATTTCTGGCTCCATGAGAATATAATTTATATTTATAAAAATCTAAAAATATCTTTCCCAAATCGCTTAAATAATGGTTTTGGTAAAATTAACAATTGTAATTAGTTTTACAATATGCAATAAAATTTGGTAAATTTCATATATTTTTTTTAAATTTTATTATGCTAAGCATGGCACGAAAATGCCACAGAAATGCCAGAACTGCTACTCTTTTCTCGTTGGCACCGTCTGTCGTCTCAGTGAGCACCTACGGCGAAGCCACGGCGGTGGAGCAGCGTCACCCACGTCACACAACCACAAGCCCGTTTATAGGGCGGGAAAGGACATAGAACACAGAGAGAGAAAGAAACATCCATGCCCTGAGCAGGATTCGAACCCGCAGCCAATGGCTCCGCAGTCAGACACGCAAGCCACTCGGCTACCTGGTTGGCTACCATTGTCAATATATTGTCGTTCAAAAGAAAAAGAGAATTCAAAAGGTGTGATTTGTAAGTTTGGCTCTGCTGGTCCAATATCTCCTAGAAGAGAGAAGGCCTCAGCACTCGACACCATAAACGAATAATTTGATATTTTAGTAGTTCAAAGTAAATTAAATATTTTTTATTTCAATGCGGAGCTTAGTAACCCGAACATAGAGACATCTTTCAGATTTTTCCTCCTCTGCACAGTCTATGTTACGTCGAAGCATATATATATATATATATATATATATATATATATATATATATATATATATATATATATATATATATATATATATATATATATATATATATATATATATATATATATATATATATATATATATATATACCTGCTTTTATGTAAAACAGTTTATTGTCAGAAAAATCTTTTATGTAGTTTTATTCAAATCTTGTTTTTCGAGATGGAATCAAAATAGTTCAATTTCGTTTAATATAAATCATAAATTCCAATTCAATTTTATCCAATATATTTCCTAAATTCTAAATTTACGAATGAAATTTTATGATTTTTATTTAAAATCCATTTATAATTTTACTACTGTTTATATACCTTAGATCAAAAAAATGTCAAAATAATCCTGGGAATGACTAAGTTGGTTGAGGTATACTGAAATAATTCAGGATGAAATAACAGCAAAAAGTAGTATCACTCGGGTATCCAGTACTTTTTATTGCACAATCCATTTTTCTGTAAAATTTTACGGAACAAAAAATTTAACATACCGCAGTTTTTACTGTACTTTTTCCTGCAGAATCATTAAATCACTATAATTAAATTAATTTTATTACAAAAGTTAATGTGTAAAATTTTACAATAAAATTTATTTAATTGGAATTAGAATGAAGGAATGAATAGATGTTGCCTTCAGGATTCCAGTTTTTTTTAATGTAATTTGATTAGGAATATTTTACAGTACAGTTACTAAGGCTTTTATTTTTCAAAAAATAAAATTAAAATACCTATAAAATAAAAACCTTCAATATTGTTTATTTTATTTAAAAAACATAGGTGGATGGGGGAAAAACTCAGCATCAAGAAAAAATTATTGTAGAGAAATGAAATTTATGTAATTTTTTCGATTTATCTGAGTAACATATTTAATTGATTTAAGTTTCAAGATCACTGGTTACTCAATATTATGATTCATTTTGAATGGAAACACCATTTGAAACTAATTAAGGTTACATTAAGTTTGCATAATATTACAGTACATCGTTGATCTGATTTTTCTGACAGTGTAATGGTGAAACTAATAGTATATTAAACGAAATTCCAAAAAAAATTTCGAGTCAAAGATAAAAAAACATTTAATTTTAGAAAAAAAATTAGTTTGAGTTTAATAAAAAATTGGTTTCAGAATTACGCATAATAGACTAATTTACAGATATTTATGTGGATATTAATATATTTCGATGGATAATTTTAAGAAATAGAGTACAATGATAGAGCTATAAAATTTTTAAAGAGTTTACTGCAACCTTAGTTAAGTTGAACAATATTATCCCGATTCTTGGATTTAAATTGATTACAAGATGTTATAGTTCAATTTCAGCAGAAATGTAACTCAATTTATCCATATTACTAAGGATAAATTAAGATAAATTGAGTGATAAATATGTTTTCGGTTCTTATTTTTAGATGTTTATGTATGCTGTCTCTGTCTATAATCTGCCATTGAAAATAAAATATATTATTAAGGTTGAATTAAATTTTCTCCGTTTTAAGATTCTAAATGCCTTATAAGTATCAATATTATAGTTTACTTCTCTTAAAGCGTATTCATGTAACTGCCTGTATATGAAATGATTATTAAATAAATTTTCTCGGGTTTAAGTTTGAATAAACTATCTTTAATGAAGAGACATAGGATTAAAAAAAAACAAGTTAATTAAAGATCAAAGAATTTCGAAAAAGCCCCTAAGAGCATTTCCAGTTTAGATGGCTACTGTATATCAGTTACGTACAGCAAAAAATGCGTATAGCAGAAGGCGTATAGCAAAAAATAAGCATTTTTTAAAGCTATTGAGTAATTTCAAAAACATATAGAGAGTTTTCCAAAATTCTGATACAAGTTTTTATTACTAGTTATAATAAATATTTTGACAAGTTATTGATCACCGAAGCTATTACACTTTTACCTTAATTTAACTATCCTATAATAATTAAGAAAGTCTGACAAATCTATTTTAAGAAACATGAGTATAAAATCATGATAAACACGTATTTCTAATAGCTAGTTTTCTGACTTTAAAATTATAGATTCGCTCCTGAGCATTCAATGCAATTTATTGACGTAATTGTGACGTCAATATTCTAAATATAAACCTGAACGCGTTCACCAGCAGTTGGAAATAAAAGTGCTCAATACAATAAATATGAAGTTCATTAACTTTCTTTACTTGAAAATAACCGGAAAAAAATATTTTTTTCAAATATTATTCGTGAATCCATTAAGAAATCTGAAAATATTAACATAAGGCATTACAGAAAAGATCTCGTTAAATATACTTTTTGTATGCAATTTGATTTCTTTATGCAAACCACAAGGAAAAACAAATTCTAGTAAAATTACCTTACTGTTTTTTAATGATATTTCTGATAAAAAAATTACATATCTGGTTAATATAATTAAAATATACGATATTTAAAACACTTATTTAATAGTTTTTTTCTTTCATATCTTATGGTTTACAGTCAATTTCGGTTTTCAAAACTATTGTTTGTATTAACATTCAAACATTTAAAAAAATATACAAAGTAGAAAAGTTTATTTAACGGAATAAATGTTTTTTTATGCCTTGTTGCAAAGTATAACTACGAGTAACTAAATTTTATTATTCATATCAAGCTTTAATCTATATCTATACATAATAATAAAAGCGGCTGTGTGTGTGTGTGTCTGTAATCACAATATATCGCCCCAGAAGCCTCGCCCAGGCACGAAACTCGGCACATAATTGTGTTTTGACATAATGAAGAAGTATTTTTTTTCTTTTTCAAAAATTTGGATTAGTTTCTTAGTTATCAGTCATTTTGTAAGAAAATCTATGCTTTTTCGTCTTCAAAGAGCCATATTCAAGAAACTATTAAAAAATGCATATACTTTTCTCCACTCTTATAAATGTATGCTAATGCGAACCTTACAATTGAAATATTAATTTTCGACAACTTAAACCAATAATATACGAAGGAATTAATAATTTAATTGTAAGGTTCGCATTAGTTTACATTTATCAAAGTGGATAAAGCTTTAACTTTTGTACTAAAAATGTGGCAACATATTAGATACGTAAATAGAACGCTACGCTTTGATATATTTATCGCTGTTCATAATTGTTATAATAAGTTTTTCTTCTTCTTTCCACGCTCTTTTTTTTTTTTTTTCTTAAGCGAAGACGATAAGGGAAAATTATACTTGAGGATGCCCCTTGGCGAAATTGGTGACTTATGTTTGGCGCTATTCCTGTTTGCGCGGAACACCGTGGTAACAGAAATAACGGCCAAAACATAATGATATTTCAAAAAACATTGGAAAATTTCAACAAAACATCGCAAAAAGCTTGCAATGAACCCAATATAAGCAAAATTAATAAATCCAATAAAAAGGATTTTGAATCGAAGCAAAAATTAATGGAGTAGGTGCAGAAAGAAAAGGAAAAAAAAACAACTCACTTCTTCATTAAGCTTGAATATACTCAGATTTAGGTGTACAGAATTATCTAATAACAGTTAGAGGGAAAAATATACTTGAGGGTGCCCCTTGGCGAAATTGGCGACTTATGTTTGGCGCCATATTTGTTTGCCGGGAACGCCGTGGTAACCCACAAACAGGACATTTATATCTATTACTAATTAAACCTTCATTCATACACCAGTCAATCACTGTTTTTTTCTCATTGTTATTAAAATCGTACAGAAACTTAGGATTTATCTTATTGACAGTATTCATTTTTAGTACCAGAAGCAAAAATAACCTTACCAGCCGGTATCCAAAGTAGAACTAACGGATCTCTGAAATTACATTTAAAAATTCATTTAAAAACAACGCTAAATTCTAAACTAATCAGAATCACGATTAAAATCTAAACCAATCAGAATCACGATTGGTTTTCAGCATCTCCCAGCTTGGCGATCAATCGTGATCACAACTTGGCGGGGGCACCCTCAAGTATAGTCTACCCCAGTTAGATACTGTCTAAATTCATCGTGAATAGAATCTGTGTACCTCCATCGTCACATAAATTCGGCGAAATATGAATCGAAAATGGCGTTTGTGGTACCGAACTGGTGATGACATTTTTTTATAAAGTCCCTTTTTATGACTGCCCACATACCTTCGATCTTATTGACCAGAAGTAAAAGTAACCTTACCAGCCGGTATCTAACGAAGAACTAATGAGCCTCTGAAATTACGTATACCGTTGAACATTAATAACGCTAAAATCTAAACCGTTGAGAATCACGATTGGGTTTCAACATCGCCCAGCTTGGCGATCAACCGCGATCACAACTTGGCGAGAATCAAGGGGCACCCTCAAATATAGTCTACCCGACGTTAATTTTTGTAGCGATATAGAAATAGAAATTGATACCATAAAAAAATTATAGAGAAATAGATACCATAAAAAATTAATTCGTTTTCGTGTTCTTTTCATGTATTTAAAGCAACTTTTGTATGCTTTTACAATTTCTGAAGCCTTTTTTTAAGAAAAAAAAACAAGTCTCCACCTGATAGTTATATTATAGGTTAGGTTACCATAGCAAAGTTACATCTTCAAACATCCTCAAGAGCTATAACACATCTGCAGCAGAACTGGATATGAAGACAAAATTGCAGGACAGAAACACTTTAATTGTCCACTAATCTTCAGATTTCCTGCTATGTTTTAAAAAACTTTATTTGCGGAAACCTTTAGCGTGGCGGACAGCTGGCCGCCTTAGGCGGCTAGTATATAATATAAAGCAACATTTTATTATTAATTTTAAAAAATTAATTACCAAAGCACTTTGAAAAAAATTACCTGCATTTCGATGCTCTCGTAGCAAATTTGCCTTCGTGGAGGACTTTTTGGTTTTCCTAAACCTCACCTTCGTTACATGGAGAGGAAAACCACGAAAACCTCCCACGAGTAGCCAGACAGCAAGAGGACTCTAACCCATGGTCTGTTTATCCCTGAAGATATTTTAAATCAGCACTGTGGTTGGTGCGAACCGTATGCGGAATTTGTATCGACCAGCTATTGCTGAGATTCGAACCCGGTCGACCTCATTGGAAGGCGAACGCTCTATCCCATGATCCATCACTGCTCACACGTGCATGATTTTTACTCATTATAAAAATCAGTTACTTGTTGACAATGGTAAGCGAATCTTTCGAAAAACTACTGCTTGAGGTTTGTATTAAAGAGGATTATACGCCTGCTGTCTGAATCACTATTGGAAGAAAAATATCATTGGATTTGTATGCTATTCTCAGACGAGAGTGGGTTCAATTTTTCCTCTTATTGCCGACAGAAAATGATATGATATGATACTGCAGGTAGTACAGCAGAGCCGAGGTGACTCAGCGTACAGAGCGGTTCGCCTCCTAATGAGGAGACCTAGGTTTGAACCCAGTGGTAACCGATTGATAAGAGTTCTGCTCCCAGTTTGCACAGACAACAGTCCTACCTTTAAAATATCATCAGTACTGGGCGGAACAAGGGTTAGAATTCCCATGCAGTCAGGCTAACCTTTGAGGATTTTCTTGATATCTGTCTCCTTGTAACGGTAATATGGATTAGCTCCATAAAAATTCCTCCCCGAAGGTTAATTTATCACAATGCTTGATCCTTAACATTGGGATAATGCTTGATCCGTAATAACATTTCAGGTAAAAAAACACAGTAACTCTGGCTCATAAAACCAAAATATACGGTTTTCAACCATTTATTTAGTAATTTTTCCGTTCATTTGGTAACGCTTTACCGGAAATTCTGGTTTTCAAAATCATAGTTCTTATTACTACACATTTAGTAAAAAATATAAAACTTTTAAGTAAATTTAACCAAATAAAAAGGTTTTTATGCAAAGCTTTAAAGCTTCATTATAAAATTACCGAATCTTATCGCAATTACCAAATTCTTATCACATATTTTAAAACCATATTTTATTGTTAATTTTACCAAAATCATTATCAAAGCTCTTCGGTAAAAAATGCCAAGCATTTTGGTGTTTCCATAGAGCCAGAAACACTTTAAATTTTACCATATTCTGGTAGTTTTGACCATACTTTTTCACAGTGTATTTGCGCACATATTTTTGATGCCTTAAGCTCACATATTTTTTTAATTGTTTTAAGCACACATAATTTTCTAAAACATGTGTTTTAATGTACCACGCATGTTTTTCTTTTAAATTAAAAGTAATAGAATATAAGTTAATTTACACTCTGTACAATGTACAAAAACAATAATTAAAATAAACCAAACTATGTCGATAAAAATACATAAGATATAAAATATTGTAATAGTTTTACTAAGTAACGATTTAACTTTCGAAAATGTTATTATTTCAAAACAAAATCTAAAGCGTACTTAATTATAAAATGAAAATCTATGGATTTTAATTTAATTATTATGTATAATGCTAATACCTAACGAATAAGCTTTCTACGAAATGAGCGCTTCCGTTAAATGCGGGTGAGAAGGGATTTTTAAAATTTTACAGACTAATTAAATAATAAAATGCATAAAGCCTCCTTTATCGTCTTATCACCCTATTCTTTGTAATAAGCACAGCCCATTTTTACAACCCTCTGTTCTCTTTAGTAGCCTGGGGAGATGGTGTAGAGATGAGCAACGTTAAATATTTAAAGATCGTCTGCTTTATATGTCTAATGTTTCTGCCTGAATAGATGGCAACACTAAGCCATAAATCATTTACTCTTTGTGAACCTAGAGTGTTGAGCGAACTTGTTTTGAATAATGAAAATGTACAGAGACTAGTTCATAATTCTTGGGTTGAATAAATGAATTAAATTTTACTAAAAATGTGGGGAAATGATTGCTTCAAATTCCGACAAATCTGTGACGGTTAATAAATATTCTTTTCAGGTATATTAATTTGCACTAATTATTTTCCCTAACGCTTGCAGTTGTTTGTTATCTGGGCATATAATTTAATGTATAACATTGATAGTAATGTGTTAGGACATAATAGATTAAATACTTGATCAACTATAATCTTGGCATATATGAATATGAATCAATAATAAAAAATCAAACAAGTATTTTATTCTAAAAAAATAAATAAATAAATCTTAAATAATAATATAAATATTAAATTTAAATAAAAATTATCGTAGCAAATATTTATAGGAGAAATAAAATAAAGACGAAGCTAAACGTAGAGTCTTAAAAATTCTTTTAACAGTATCTCTTAACATAAAATATCAATGGTCTGTAATCGTTTTTAACTATCGTCGACGCATTCTTATTAACCAGTAAATTACGTGGTGATGTTCCCTCTTAAAGAATATTTCTTATTTATTTGCTTGTTTATTTCTTCATTAATTGATTGCTTATTTGGTTTAATCTTTAATTGACTGACTTTCATTACCATAGCTACTAGCTTTTATGTCAAATAAAAGAAAGGAAAAGCTTAAAGTAAAGTCTCAAAAAAATTGATTTAAATAAAATTGTCAATAAAATCTTTATGCAACATAAAAAATCAATTGTCTGTAATCGCATTTAAGTTTTTGCTGCACATTATTGTGAACCAGTAAATCACGTGGCAATGTTCCTTCTTAAGGAGCATTACTTTAATTGATTGTTTGTTTCTTCTTTAACTGATTGTTTGTTTCTTCTTTAATTGATTGTCTATTTCCTTATTAATTGATTGCTTATTTGCTTTAATTTTTAATTGATTGATTTTGATTAACATAGTAAAAATGTTTTAAGTGAAATAAGGAAAGAAATAGCTTATGATAAGGTCTTGAAAATTCGTTGAAATTAAATTGTCGATACTATCTCTATTCAACATAAAAAGTAAAGCGTCGCTAATTGTTACACCCTATTGTTGGCACTTTCTTATGAACCGATAAATCACGTGGTATTGTTCCTTCGAAGAGAATATTTTTTTAGTTGAATCTTTAAATTGAACAACCATGAGGGATGGTGAGCGAAGTCAATGGTGTTTTAGAAGAAACTTTGTTTTGTTAGAAAAATTTGATTTTGATTTTAAATTTCCATAATTGAATCTTATTATATTTTAGTCCATAATATATAAAATAGTGTATACGCATAACATTTCGTAATAATTATGCGTAAATAACGCAAATAAACATTAATTAGTATTTTTTCAGAACCAATTATTACACTTTATTTTTTGTTACATTGTTACGACGACTATTTTTTTAAATTTGGTTTTTTGAAAATAATTCCTTTCGCATTTATGATATTAACCAAAAAAAAAAAATTCTGAACACATTAGTGGCTTGAAATTGCATGTTAAATTTTGACAAGAGAATCTTAAAGTAAAAACTAGTTTTAGGACATTTGCTTAAGCATTTCTTATTGGTTTCTATTAGTTACATAAATGTCTTTGAATAAATAAAAGCAAGATAGTCAATATTTCAATTGAAATTATTTTATTTCCTTTAATTCATTCGTTTCAATAATTCGATTGTTTCACTTGTTCGTTTAAAAAATTTTTTTTGTTAATTAGAAATTGCACAGAAAAATTCGTATTAAAATATGCAATAAAATATATAATAAGCATATACATTCTTAACCAGATAACTCTTATTATTCAAAACGAGTACACTCTTATTATTAATATATAATTAGCACAGCTTAAAATAATCTATTAAAAAAATTAAAACTTAGAGAATTGTAGATTAGTCCTCTCGGCTATAATATGTAGGTGGTATAATATGCTTGGTATAATATGCAGGTATAATCTGCTTTATTAGGTGGTCCTAGGTGGTGCGATGAAATTCAAGTTGTTTACAGGTTTTAAGTGAAGGCAGTTAGTCAACAGTTTTAATATCGTTTAAATTATGGTTATTTGACTGTTTTGCTTGAATATGGTAAAATAACATTATATATAGTTAATTAACCATTTTTTCCGGGAAATTTTTGTAAGCGTATTTACAAATTAAGTCATGCAAGTAAAGCAAATAATTACTAACTGAGAACAAACACCTGTAATTTCGTACTGATAAATTTAGAACCTCAATTCAATTTATTCCAATCATCAATTTTCAAACTATCAGTATCCTTTAAATTCAAATAGCCTTTTACTTTCCCTTAAAGATTCCGGATTTCTATTAACGACATCTTCAGTCACTCGAAGAACTTTCTTTTTTTAGAGAAATCCAGCGAATAAATTGAAATCTATATTAAGATAAGCTGTCATCAACAGAGTTGGAATATTATCAAATATCTGCAAAATTCCGACCTTTTCCATTATTCTTCAACGAAAAAATGAAAATTCTATGCAGATTAAAGATGATGTCATACAAAGGTTGAAAATTAAAATCCCTGGTTCAATGGTAGATGGATTTCTTCTTTCTAAGCTAAACAAAAGAATTTATTCTGACGTTGAAATAAGGAAAAGCTTTGATCTTCATTCATTTTCCGATTATTAAAAATTATAAATGTTAGAATAAGTAAATTTAAAGCTAAAGGTTGGTTACTACTTTTATTTATTTTAAAACTTTTCGATAAGAATTAAGAAATCTTAGCATTTTATTTTGACCTAAATGATTTTTAAAAGATGATTGCTGCAAGCAAGTAAACTTTCGGCACTCTGAGTAATTTTAGATATTTTTAAAAAAATATTATTTCTGGTTGTCTGAAAGGTTATTGTATCCTCCATCAAATAATAGAAGGGATAATTGGCTCCTACAAAGTCTTATAAGTGAAATCTTTAATTTCTAAACATAACAAAGATATTCAATTTCATGCTGAAATAATGCCAAAGTTTTCATTTTTATTGATTTCTAGATGATTAAAGATTGAAAATATAAAATAAAAAATTACAAAGCTGGTGTTTGGTTACTTATTGAATTTATTTTTAGCCCTTTAGAAAAGTTCAAATAAACCGAAGCATTTGATTTTGATTAAGTTCATTTAAAAAAAATATTATTGTTTCAAACTAGTAAATTTTTGACTATCTAGGCAACTCTAAAAATATTTTCATAATATAATTTTGAGAGCTTTGAAAAGTTCCTGTATCAAGCAATAAAAAGGGGTAATTGTCACCTGAGTTTTTCAGTAAGATAAACTTCTAATTTCTTAACGTATCGAATAAATTTATTCCTTCGCTGAAATAAGAAAAAGATTTGGTTTTCAATATTCCTATTCCGATGATTAAAGAATAAAAATATTGGAATTAAACAATGTAAATCAGAGTTTGATTACTTCTCTAATTTATTTTAAGCCTTTTAGAGAAGTCCAAATAATCCTTAGCATTTGATTTTGAATTAAGTTTATTTTAAAATATGTGATTGTTGCAAACCAGTAAATTTTTGACTATCAAGGCAACTATAAAAACATTTCTAGAATATAATTTTGAGAGTTTTGAAAAATGTTCCTGTATCAAACAATAAAAGGGGCAAAAGTCAGATGATTTTTTGAATAAGATAAATTTCTAATTTCTCAACGTAATAAACGAATTTATTCTAACATTTAAATAAGGAAAGGCTTTCATTTCCAACATTCATATTCCGATGATCAATGATTAAAAATGTTGGAATCAAACAATGTAAATCTTGAGATTGGTTACTTCTCTCATTTACTGTAAGCCTTTTAGAGAAGTCCGAAATGGTTTGAGAATTTTATTTCGAGCTATATATTTTTAAATATGATTGTGCGCATACAGGAAACGCTTTTCCACTTCAAAAATTGAAAGATATTTTAGAGTATAATTTCTGGTGTCTTTAAAAGTTCCTGCTTCAAGAAAAAATCGAAGAAACTGTTTTCTACATAGTTCAGTGAAATATAATCCTGAAATGTAAATCCGAGGTTTGGTTACTTCACTTATTTATTTTAAACATTTTAAAAAAGTCTGCATAACTCTTAATAGTACCTATTGCATTATTTTCTTAAAAATATATATGCAGTTACAGGAAGATGGGAAACTATGCGACTACGGGCAACTTTACAGTTGTTAAAAATATAATTTTTTGGATCGTTGACAATTTTCTGAACCAAATAATGTGGGGAACAATAGTGTATATTCTTTTCTTCGTTCAGAAATTTAAAAAGCTATAATGAGAGTATAAGTTTTTGCAAGATTCTAATGCATGATACGAAAGCATATTAACTTATGTAAAAATATTGCTTTGATTTACAACACTAATAAATGTTGAAAACTAAATTAAACTCTTAAACAGTTCGAATAAGAAGACATTTTTTTTTTCACTAAGCAATTCTTAAATCGAACAAAGTTATTTTACGAAGCTGTAAAAAATTTTACACCCAATGGCAACCTTGTAGTTCTTAAAGATAAATATTGGTTACGTAACATGTTTCTGAACAAAATATTGAGGGGATCAAATGATTAGAAATAATCATACTGTATGCTCGTTATGAGTACACAATTTTGTAGTGTTGTTATTAAACACAAGAATTAACTAAAATAATTAATCGTTAAAACATTTAAAGGAAAACAACTATTTATTGTTGAAATAAAATGATTATGAAACAAACAAATAAGCGTTAGGATACTAAACAGATATGGAATCTAGGAATAAGACCCTTTCACGTCTTCACTCTTAGAGTTCCTGGCATCAAATTTAACTGATTATTATTTGTTATTTACCCGCTAATGTTGTGTCTGGCTCCAGCCTTGGCTGAAAAGTATCATAATTGGTGCCACAACACACGACGAATCTCATTAGACCAAATTAGGAGACTTCTTAATTTAAATAAATAAGTACTGCATGCATGCTAATACATTTTCTTTCCCAGCTTTAATAGTTGGTTGCAAAATATTAACCTCTAGAAAATAAAACATATACTTAAATAAAATGAAATCATAATGTAATTAAGAAACATTTTATAAGTATTTTTGCCAAATTTGTCAAACGATTTACTAAATCTAAACTCGAAAGCAAAAGAAATATACTGAAACCCTCATTACAGCAAAATTTAAAGTTACTTATGCACAACATTTGTTTCTTAATCCATTGTTTTCGACTAAAAATACATTGCAATTTTAATTATTGAAATAATGCAGTAACACAATTATTTTGAAATAAAAGCTACTTTTATGGATGCAAGAGATTTGAAAAATCACTTTTATTTGTAACGTGAGCCAATCATATTATAGAAATTTTCAAATCCGTCTAATGATGAATAAAAATAGTAAACAACAAGCATTTTAAAGGGGGGAAAACAAATCTTTGGAAAATATTTCTGTCAAATTACTCGGAAGATTTCAATTTAATGCATCATTATCATTTTGTCAATATGGGTATATTTTTCTATACATTATTTTGAAACATTTTTTTATATATGGTTGCAATGTTTCTCGAAATATTCTGTTCTTTGCACGAGAATTTATCTAACAACTTGTTTATTATTCGAGAAACTGCATTTACGTATTGCTATGATTTTATTTCGGAATCTCATTATTCTTTGTGACAAAAACATATAAAAAAATACATTTATTTACAGTAAATAACTCACATTTGTGTTATTTTTTTTATTATGGTACTTATAACTCTGTTCGGGAATTTTTTGTATAAAATATAATTAGGAGGATAAATATTTTACTTAGAATTTCATTTTTTGTTTGTTTCATCTGTACTTTAAAAATGTTAAAATTGCATGTTACTATATTTTATAGCAGATTTTTTAATAATAAAGCATTAAATTATCCAAATCCTCTATATGAATGCATCCTTGCTTATTTGCGGGCATTGTATGTGTCGATTGGTAAAACTCTTCCTCAAAGCATTCAAAACATTTGCGACGGATTTCAGGTCTGGGCTATATGCTAACTGTGGAAAACGCTAAATATTCTCACTGACTAATGACTGCTCATCGGAATATTGCTTTGTCATCGGTACAAGTAGTAGCACCAATAGAGAATACGAACGTGAGCAGTAAAACATTATTGATGCATCGTTATATACTCAGTCATAGTTCCAGTTCTGAGACAAGGTAATTCCTGAATAAAACAGGAAAGAACTAACTTTTTTAGCACAGTTTTGATGGAACTAAACTCATTAGCTTATTCTATAGAAGAAAATCACGAAAACCACTCAAGGTTAGGGTGATTTTAGCGCATGTTTAACGCATGTTGACTCATGGGGATTTTAGCCCATGTTTTGTCTAGCACTGAGGTCGGTGCTAGCCAAGAGTAGAATTCGTATTTACCAAAAACTTCTGGGATTCAAACCTTCTCTTTGTTCACCTAATTGAAAGGGGAATGCCCTATCCCCTGAGCCAGCCTGGCTCAATATACTACTATTATTTATGATTCTAGTCCGTATAATCACACGGCTTTGCTGTACGATATACATTATCACTTGCAATCCAGATAAGTTTTTGTCGACAATCAGGCGAGAGACTGAACCTACTTTTTTCTGAGAATAGTATACAAGTCCAGGGATCTTTTTCTTCTGATTGCGGCTCAGAAGACACCATCACAAACAGACAGGACTGTAACATCCATATAATGAGATGCATAGAGCAGGACAACAGTTAAGCTGTCATTCTTAATACAGAAATCTGGCATTAATTTTTTTTCATTACCATACAGAAAATGTAAATGTTATTACTTTGCGTAATTTTATAAGGACTGTTTTTCTCTTTTTCAATCTTGTCAACGCTACCCTCACGAAAAATCACTTAATTAAGATCCAAAGGGCATACTCAACAATGCAGTTTATCAATTGATTTATTCCCTTTATACTTCGGATTTGAAACCCAATGGTCAATTCTTTGTCGGTGCTTTAATGTGACAACAGGCACTTTAAAAAATTCTAGTCCGCATAATGGTACCAAATTACCGGCACTTTGGGTGTATCATCCATGGAATTCATTTTCCATGAAATAATATACAGTAATTTTTACAGTATCAGTTATTTAATTCAAGGGATTCAGTGATTTTGCGGTAATTATTACGGCAAAAATTACGGCTTAACAGATTTTTTGTTCCGTAACATGCTCCAGTAAAAATGGATTTCATGGTGAAAAGTACCGGAAACTTGAGTGCCGGTACTCTTTACTCTGATCCGGAATTTTTCACAGTGTGTTCCGGAGATTTTTTCTGTACATTGTACTTACCTTGGTTTCTTCAAGTTTCCCATTTTTAATTTTGAAGTTTCAGTCATTGATTTTGGGGTTTCTACTTTGTTTTCTATCAGTGCTGTTACTGACAATGGTAAAGACAGATATTATTGTCACTTTCCTCAGCAATCATCACTACCGGAGTACCAATGATTTCGACAAAAAGAAAAGGAAAAAACTATAATAATTGCCTGAAAGATATGACTCATATGAGTATCGTTTTCCATTTGGTAAATAAGTGAAATTTCATTCATTGAATAATAATTAACTTCATAAGTCATTTAATAATTTGCTAATTACATTTTCAACCCTTTAGAACATTCATTGTAAAATAATATTTAATTAAAAAACTAGCGATACAAAAAGAAATGAAGCACATGAATAATCAAAGTAAAAAGCCGATATAACACCACAGAATTTTTTTATCCGATAATTCTGTAATCGTTTTCTAATAATCGACTTTAATACTTTTATTTATTTCTCTTTAAAAAACGTACAAAAAATTTATAAATTTCAAGTTGTTGTCAGTGTATGCTGTTTATTAAGTAAAGTACTAATTTAATCAATGAAAGTATTTAAGTTGATACTTGCTTTGAAATTGACAATTTATTTTTGTTCATTACGAGTTTTTTTTATTAATGCGAGTTTAATTATACTATGGAATATTTTTATCTCTCGTTTTTATAAACTTATCACTTTTTTTCCCTAAATTTTAGAAACTTGAAATAGTACTTAAGTTTTTTTTTCCTATTTTTTAAATGCTTAAAGTAAGAATTTAATGACGTGGAATCTATTAGAGAAAATATGTAAAATTATTTTCTCTTGTATTAAATGTTGAAAATGCAAACAGATTTATTTACATGTTTTTTCAGTATTATTAGCATTTTAATTTTGTTTCCTTAGAAATGATTTGGCACAGAAATATCACAAGCATATAAACTGATAAAAAATAGCCAAGTAATTATCTGAACCATGGCTGATTCGCAGGACAGTATTTTGGATTCTGTTCTGCATGGGAACGTGACGAGTGTACCTGAACCACCATCTAGAGTGGTCAAAATTATGGTCATCTCCTCAAAATCAGGTAAGTTACAATCATGATGATACTATGTTTAGATATCGCATTAAAGCGATTGACGCTCATTCATAAGAACACGCACGGCGTAATGTATCATTCCAATTGATTCCTATTGAATGAAATTGATAAACAAATTTTTCGTTGTTTATTAATATAATATCTCATACACAAATTAAAAATTACCCTCTCTCTCTCTTAAATAGTTACGAGCAACTAAAGTGGTCAGATATTACTAGACTAAGAACTTAATTCCCTTCAAAAATATCGAAATTAGAAACAGCAGACTACATGTTTCAAGCTCTCAAAAACAGGCACTCACTGCCATGAATTGCCAGACATGAATAAAACGAAACAGAAGTGATTTGAAATCTGAAACGTGCTGTTGTCATGAAAATAGCAAAAGATAATAATAAGATTTGGCACAGAAGTATCAAAAGCATATAAACGAATGAAAAATAGCCAAGTAATTCTCCGGACCAAGGCAGATTCGCAGGACAGTATTTTCGATTCTGTTCTGCATGAAAACTAATCAGTGCTCCTAAGCAACCATCCAGAATGGTCAAAATCCTGGTAATCTCGTCAAAATCAGGTTAGTCGCAGCTATGTTGACTCTATGTTTAGATACCACTATAAAGTAATTGACCCTCATTCATAAACACACGCATGGCGTAATACAATATTCCTTATTAATTATATTGAAGGAAATTTATCAACAGATTTTTTCTTTGTTTATTAGTATATTACATCAAGCACTTATCAAAAATTACTCTTTCTCTCTCTATCGCTTAAAAAATAATCTAAAGAAACTTAAATGGTGAGATATTACTAGATTTAAAAAATTAATTTTCGTTTCAAAAATATACAAATTGGAAATAGACATGCTTCAAGCGCTCAAAAAACAGACGCTCATTGTAAAAGCCTGCCAGATATGAATGAGAAGAAACAAAATTGATTTGAAATATAAAACGATTAATTTATCAACAAAAAAGGGAAAAATTAAAGTTCGAAACAAAACTTGAAAAAGCCACAGTAGACGAGGAAAAAAAATAAAAATCAAAACAAGAAAAACCACCGTAACCGAGAGGAGCTAGTGAGATGCATTTTCATGTGCTACGGAGAGGTGGAGAGGAACTAATGTCGTTAACAAGAGAATCATCATTCATAGAGTAATTGATCCCCATTCATAAAAACACGTATGGCGTAATGCAGCATTCCATATGATTCCATTTGAAGGAAATTTATCGACAGACTTTTTCCTTCCTTATCAATATATTTTCAAATACACTTATCAAAAATGACTCTCTTTCTTTCTCTTAAATAAATAATTCTAAGAAAATAAATTAGTAAGATATTACTAGATTAAAAACTTCATTCGCTTCAAAAATATACAAACTGGAAATAACAAATGACAAGTTTCAAGTCCTTGAAAAAACCAGATTTACAAACAATATACATAATGAAATAAAATTGCTTGCGAGATCAGTGAAGAAAAATAAGAATTTTAAGATTGATATTTGGTTCGGAGCATTAAATGAAAAATCAATGATACCATTTGTTACAATTATGAAATATTGCAATATGTGAAAATACATTTTTCGATGCATTGAACTTTAAAATTGTCTAAATGTCATTCAAAAGTCATAAATATTGTTTTTTAAAATAAAAATATCATTTTAGACATTAAAATAATTGGAATAAATTTTTGGGTACGAAGCAATAATTTTGAAACTTAGAGATATCAGTGAAACGATTGCGGTTTCGATGAGAGAAGCGAAGAGAAGAGAGAAATGCTTGGTTTTGATTTTACAGTATTTTTTTCCCTAATTAGTGTGAAAAGTCTTTATTTAAATAAAAGAAATATGAATTTTATTATTATTCTTAAAGAAAAATAAGGCTGCAAAAATATCAATATGTAACATAATTTTTGCAGTTTTTAGAGAGATAAATTGAAATCAAAAATTTAGTAGTTCTTTCAGCCGGGTAGCCCAAAGGTTAGAGAATCAGACTCCAGTAAAGAAGTACCGAGTTTCGATTCTCAACTCCGTTAAGAGCTACACCTACATTCGAAATGCGTGCTCAGAAAAATCTGAGGAAGAGAAAGTCTTTTGGTCAGTCACTGAGTAATACCATGGATACAGGAATCAGGAGAAATTACCTTGCCCTTCAGATTCATGTCTAAATTGAGGAAGTGCCTCACGAATGAGGGATGTTACGATCTATTTATAAGGTTTTGAGCTAAGACGCACTTTCAACCTTGCTGTGCACTCATGTCAAAAGAAAGGCACGCTTTCCTGAGTAATTCATATAAGGTCAATGATTGGCGAGTTTTGCATTAGAAGTGGAATTAGAAACAACAACAACAGTAGTTATCTGTTTTCAGAAAGAAAATAAAAAGAACAAATATTAATATATATATATATATAGCTATTAACTGATACAGTGATATGGATTAAAGCAGCAAAACGATTTCAAATCCTATTCAAAATATTCTTTGAAATTTTCATTAATAAAACTGTTGCTTAGTAATGATAAAAAAATTACATTTGTCGAGAAAGAATATGACTAGATTTTGTGACACACATTTTAATACAAACAAGAATATCAAATTAAAACACAAAAACACAATTTCTTTTAAATCTCAACAAAGTGAGGAAAAATATCTTTCATACATAACAAATAAGCTGATTTACTTAGTGAAATTGCCTGTCTCTCAAACCACATAATGTCTTTGTATGACATTTAAATAATGAGAATTATTCCGTGTGGAATAGACAATCGTTATTCTTGAAGTAATTTACTTAATTATCATGGAATATTTGGAAGCTATCTAAGCCAGAATAAACTTGTGAAAGTATGTAATACAAATTAACTACGAAAAATTGGGGATACTATGTAGTTTAAAGTTGTTTCTAAACGAGATTGTTTCATCAAGTTGCAGGCTAATAACTTGTATGTGTTATTTAGTAAATTAAACAGATTTAATTAGTATTATATTTTTTATGGATATTTTTGGTTAAGGAGCATCAATTTTAATTATAAAAAAATAAGTGAGTTCTTAAATTTGTTTTATTTTTCAAATAACTTTTTACCGCATTTTATTGTTGGTATAAACTTTTTTTTCAATCCCTTATCCATTCTGGATTTTATTTAAGGCAGGAACTTATCTTTAATTTATCTGCAATATTTTCTTACAGTTCCTATTCATGTTATCATTTCCCCTTTCTTCACTTCCTATCCGGATTAGCGTGTTTGAGAAGGCACGTATTAAAAATTTAATGAATTCATTTTTAACACCAAAAGACAGGCGAATAATTTACGTTTTGAGATAAATTCGCATTCCTTAATGCTTTATTGCAACATAATTTATAACAAGATTAAAAATTTTCAATACAAAAAGCGGTTTTCAGCTGTTTAGAAAGGTTGTTTCAGCAAATTCCTTTTTAATATCATAGAGATCTTACTCACATACTTTTTATTTAAATAAATAGGTATAGTTTTGTTTTAATAATTTCAGATGATTTTCATTTATTCAAGAAGTAGCTCTCCTAAATTAAAAACAAAATAAGTTTAACGCTTTCTGAAATTTAGTTTTTTTTTTCTGAATAGAATAAGTTTTTTCCCCTACATTTGATATTCCTTGTATGCGTTTATTATAATTGCGTTTCTTCAAATTATTTTTGATTCTAGGATTATTTCTTACAAGAAATAAAATTTTATTTGCAACTGTTCTCCTTAAAACATTCTCCTTTTTTATCCTCTCTGGTTTTTATTATCTTCTCTCCAAACAATTAAGAGACACGCATGCAATTTACGTTTTAAAACAAACTTTCTTTCCCGAAAAGTTAGATTAATTATAATTCACTTCAAATTGCAGCATATGTCTACGAAACGCAGTGCACAATTAGTTGTTTCAGCTTACTTTAAGGATTAATGAAGAAACCTATAATTTATAATTATTGGCTGATAATTTATGAATTATCAATTATCCAGGATTATTTATTATTGATAAGTAATAAATCAATAAATAAATAATAATTTATTTTGCAAATTTTAGTGCAAGCCTAGTCATCTACAAAGCGTGTTCGAGCATTTAGAAGTTTAATTTCTCATATATTATTTGTCATTTATGCTATGTATTTCGAAATATTTAATTATTGCATTAAAATTTGTGCATAATAAGTGTTACATTTTATAGATTTTGAAATGGAAAGGCGGTATCTACATGAAAATGTTTGGCCTGAACTGCAAAGACATTGTGCCGCATCTGCTGTAGATTTTGAAATTTTGGATGTCCAACAGGGAAATGATTTAGACTCTACCTACGATCCTTATACATTTGAATTACAATTAAAAGAAATTGAAAACAGTTACAGAGAATCTTTAGGCTGCTTTTTACTTGTAAGTATAATTTTACATGCGTTTTGATTTAATCTCAAAATCCTTTTTCTAAAACCGTAATTTTTAGTCTATAAAGAAATTTGATATATAAGACGATTTTGTGTATATTTGCAGAATTCATCATCATTAAAAACACATTATTAAACCAAACAAATAATTCTGCTTTCTAAAGATTTAAATAAAAATCAAAAAATAATTTATAATGAACATCATCAATGGCTCGACAGCCCAGGGAGGACCTTGACCTTCACGCGAAGTTTTTCCCAGACCAACCTTTATAATTTATACTAATAGGCCTATAACCTTTTTAATACTAATGGAAATAAATGACTGATTATGATGACTTTTTAGTTCCTTTTTCATTGTAAGATATCATTCAAACAACTTACATAATACAATATGAAACACTGATGAATAATTTCTTTATAATATATATTTTATACAGAAAATAATACGAAAAAAATAATATAAAAATTATATAGTTCATAAATTTTATATTTGAGTTTTAAAATTTACAACTGTATGATACTGTAATTCAAAGAATAAAATTATTTTAATAGAGATTCAAGAAATTGAGACTGGTCGAATTAGAAATCTAGTGATCAAATTTTAAAAACCACCTTTTTAATGTTAACGTCTAAATAGACGTAGAGTGTTTTTATAAAATGTTATCTAACATAATCTGTTGATGATTGGTAAACCACAAATTTCATTGAAATTGAGCTTTTATCAAAATTCATTCGAAACATATTGAGGTAGCTCAGAAAGTCACATATAGTGTGAATCTTAAAAATTCTTAATTAATTTTCAAATTTAGTGGATTTGAAGTAGGCGAAAATGTTTCGAAAATACAAGAAACAAGTTTTTAGCATCAAAAACGTGCAAATATTTCCATGCAACATCCATATAAACCTCATATTTTCGTTTATAAAGCATGAAAATGACTAACTTACAATCACGGAAAAGAGATGACATTATGTGAATTGGGGCGACTTCAGTTTAATAGATAGCAAATTGATTTATGAAATAACAGGACAAAAGCAAGATTATAAAAAAAAATCTTTGTGATTTTATTGCACTTGAATCATTCCAAAATGTTACTCATAGAATGAATATTAATTGGTTTCTTACCAAACCAAACTCTTCTCTAAATGATATGTCCCAATGAATGACTAAGTAACCAGAAACCAATGCATGTATAACAGAACATAGACTTAAAATATTAAATATGTCTCAGAATTTCAGATAGGAAAGAAATTTTAATGGTGTAAAATCGTTGTAACATAAATGTAACATGCGCACAGAAAAAAAACATCTTTGGAAATTAAAAAACGTATGGTAATGTTAGTCCTGGTAAAGAAATCCTGAACCTGTCTTATAAGGCTAAAATGTACCATATTTAAACCATTCATTATATAATTTTATAAAAATTATTTTATTGGTTTATTGAAATTACATACATTTGCTGACTTGTGTGCTCAATATAGGCTTATAAGTCATTGTCAAATAGAAAATACAGATAGAACATTATAATATTTTTCATAATAATTATTTTATAATAAATTTTTATGTGCTTTTTCTATACATATGGTAACGGCTAACCGGAAAATCTGGGTTTCAAAATTATAGTTTTTATTTCTTGGTAAGAAATGCAAAACTTTAAAGTAAATTTAATATAACAAATGGGCTTAACGTCACGCCCTACGGAATCATAATAAAATTAACCAAATTTTATCACATATTATAAAACAATATTTTCGCGTTAATTTTACCAAAATCATAAGAAAAGCCTTCGGTAAAGATTTCCGAGCGTTTTGATGACCAAGAAAGGTCGTAAATTTTACCTTATTTTGGTAGTTTTGAAAATCCTTTTTTCTCAGTTTGTGCATACTGCCAATATTTTACGTTGTCTTTAAACAGCAAAAATCTCCGGATAAATTACAGTAAAAAGTACCCCTATTTAGAGTGCCGGTATTTGCTTTCCGTAAAATTATACGGAACAAAAAATTTGATGTACCATAATTTTTATACTGTAATATTAAGCGAAAAATCCCTGAATCACTTAATTAAATAAATATTACTGTAAAAATTAAGGTATAAAAATTTTAACAAAAAAGGATTTTACGGTAAAATAGGCTACGGAAAATGAGATCCAATAAGATATCAGCACTTTTTTACCGTAATTTTATCCGGACTTTTTTGTGGGTCATTCTCAGATACAATTTTCGAGTTCATAAAATTTGTACTATGTTTTTGGCTCATACAATGTCAATAAATTCAGATTGTGTAAGATGTAACATTCTGTAAACAAATCTATAAACTAATACACAATATTTTAAATATTTCCCTCATATGTATTACGATGGACTTTACCTTTATTTACATAGTGTTTTTATCAAACATTTAATTACCTTTCTTAATTCATTATTTTGACACTGCAAATTAGTTTCTCTGTTAAAATTTATAGTTTTCTTAATACTTATAAAAAGTATATCAGGCTATAGAACAATAGTTATATAGTATATATATATATATAGTATATAATATTATATTATATAGTATATAATATTATATTATATAGTATATAATACTTATATAGTAATGCCTACTTATTTATACTTATAAATGTTATATTTTGAAAATTGACAGTGTCTGATTGGAAACAAGTACAAACCATGTCCACTTCCAAGATGTATAGAAGCAACAGAATTTAATCCTATTTATGACAAAGCTCATGAAGCAGGATTAGACGTCAGTCTTTTAAATCAATGGTATACTCTAAACTCAAATATGGTGCCTCCAACATACGTAGTCAAATCTTTAAATCAAAAACTGAAGTGTTCATTTAGGTAAGTATCATCCATTTCCATTTTTGGTTTAGTTTTAGAGCTGTTTGTTCCAGAACATAGTTCGAAATACGTGTTTAAGTATATTTTTCAACAAATCAGTAGTGGTCAAAAATACGGTATGGTTTATTCCTATTTATGACAAAGCTCACGAAGCAGGATTAAACGTCAGTCTCTTAAAACAATGGTATACTCTTAACTCAAATATGGTGCCTCCAACATACGTAGTCAAATCTTTAAATCAAAAACTGAAGTGTTCATTTAGGTAAGTATCATCCATTTCCATTTTTGGTTCAGTTTTAACGCTGTTTGTTCTAGAACATAGTTCGAAATACGTGTTTAAGTATATTTGTCAACAAATCAGTACTGGTCAAAAAACGTAGCTGTAGCACTCAAAAAACGATTATATAGTCGCCTGGAACACAGCCTCAATTAAATTTTGATCATTGTAGCTAATCGGAAAGTAGTAAAAACTTTTTTATGGAGATAAATTTAGTTTTTGATGTCATTTGAACTACAACTTCAATTAAATTTTAATCATCACAACTTTGCCCAAAAATTGCAAAAACTCTTCTGGTAATAAATTTAATTAAGTATCACCATGCGAATCACAGCTTACTGTAAAATTGTTTTATGATAGCTTGTCGGAAAGTGGTAATTTTTTTATGATAACTTTAAATTTGTATAGTCATTCGAAACTCAATTTCGAATAAAACATGATCATTATAACGAGTCGAAATATGGTGAACACTTTTGCGGTGATAAATGTAGTTTTGTATTGTCATTTGAAACACAACTTCAACTAAATTTTCATCATCATAAATAGTCGGTAAAAAAAATAATCGGTAGTAAAATAGCAAAATAGTGGCGATAAATATATTTTGGTAGTGACATACGGAACATTTAAATTTTTTTTCATTATTATTAATAAGATAGATGTAAGAACTTTTTTTTGAATAAATTTAATATGGATGTAGGATGGTGATAAATTTTACTGTTAGTGGTCATGAAACAATTGGAATACACTTTGTCCTCCGGTAAAATTGCTCTAGTTGAAATCCAAGCACTTTACTGTTCTGGAAACAATCGAAATTTGAATTTGCTACAAATTCTGTTTGTATCGATTAGAAAACGATTAAAACCAGTTGAATTCAAAACATTCTCTAGTCTCACAATAGTAGAAATTTCGACACTGAATTTAGTTCTTCATAAATTTACACCATGCCGAGTTAAATAAAAACCTTGCAATAATAGTAGTGCGATTGTTTCTTGATTTTAAATACTTATTTAAAGCTTACTACAATTCAAACTTCTAAATTATGATTTTGAATGCATAAAATATATAACTGTTAAGGCAGTTTCAGCAGTTTTCTTTTCAAACACAGTTCTATATCAAAATGCTTCGCAAAATATTTTTAAGAAGTGAATTATTCTTTCATTACAGATAAAACAATTATTTTTATTTTATTTGGAAATTTTTCTATCCATGATTGTCTTAACATATTTAATATAAAAAAGCGTAACCATCGATTTGCTTAACTGATAAATTGGTTATTTAGATAGTATGGTTTTTCATACAGGATTTTAAAGGTTTCGTAATAGTTGGTCAGTTTTAGGAGAACAAAGTCAAATTTCTCTGCATTATAATCTGTAACGGGTTGCAATTAAAAAGCATATTGATGAGGCAAGACTTCAAAACTCAATCATTAATTTAAATTATTTTACTTCGGATATCAAATTGAGAATATGTATTTTGCTTTTTAAATACTGTAAGAACGCATTCAAAATGAATGCTGAAAAAGTATTATAACCTGTAAAATAACTGAAAGAATTGAATCTACATTTTATTTTTAAGCCATATTTTTAACTAGATTATTATTTCAAAAATAAACAAATAAATGAAAAGAACACGATTTCTTTTGCTTGCTACATTTCAGCATTAAGAGAAATCGTACAAATGAAAATTGTTGTTTGCTATTTCTATTTCTAATCTTGTAAACACTTCATAAAAAGAAATATTTTTTTTATCGGACGCTTTTTTTTCATCTTTTTTAGCTTCCTCAATACATTTTTGGAACTTCTTTAAGAAAAATAATTGGATCTTAAAAACTTTTGGTTTTGTGATTTCTTTGAAGTTTCTGCTCAATTGTTCAAATGTTAGAAAAAGAATTTCAACAATATTTTTCTGTAGTTAACATTTTCTCGATTTGTAGACATAAAAATGTCTTATAGCTTCAAACTAAAGTTCAACGGTGAAAGAAACGATCTATTTCAAAATAAATACTTGGATTTTACCTATCTGAAAATTTTAAGTATTTAATGAAGTGTGCTTAAAAATAACTTTCCAAAACAATTATCAACAAAACGTGTGTTTAAAAATATACAAATTGCAAAAAAGTTTCTCAAATTGAATTCAAGTTTTGTTCACAATTACAATAAATCTTTTAATCCCATTTACTTAATAAAGTTAATTAAACTGTATTATACTGATTGTTGAAAAAAGTGTTTAGAAAATGACTCTTTTTGATACATTCTAAGAAAAAACTCTTCCTGTTTAAGCTATTAATAACAAAAATTAATTTTTTTTAGGCTATGTCTTTTTTAACCTAAAAAATAATAGTCTAGCACAGTTTTCCACTACAGTCATTTTTATTGGCCGAAAAAATCACACTGATTTTCATATTTTTTTTTAGTTGCAGCATGAAATTATTAAAAGGCGTAAAGGTACTGTTTTCCAATAAAAATTTTATTTAATTTAAGGCCTTTGTCTGTACTGCTATTATTACGCTTTTAATTTTGATTGTTTTCTGAAAAGTTTAAAATTAATAGAATTGTTTCTTTTATTATAACTTATTTCTACGTCACTTTTAAAGATAAAGTTATTTAAATCGGTGTCTAATTATTATTAACCGTCTTACAACTATTCATTTTTATGAAAATACATTAATATATTATTATGAATTACAGTTAAAGAGATTCGTTAAATGATTTAGAATTTAACGATCATCTTCATGCACTAAGGGATGTATGCAAAAATTGCATTTATTATAACAGCCTGTTTGGAAAGAGAAAATATTTAATAACGGTTGTAAATTCACCAAATTCATTATAATAATAAATTTCTTTAAAATTTTAAACTTTATTTTGAAGAATAATTACTTAAAAAAATTAATGTTCACTATTAGATTTTAATTGGAAAATGGGAAAATTAATATGGGAAATATTCGAATGGGGGAAAAGGGGGTACTCATGCTCAACTATATAGAATTCTTTTTATTAGAAATATTTTAAGTAAATAATCTCAATTTTCGTTTAAATAAAAGCCACAACATCAAACAACAATTACAGAGAGGCAATCATCGGGGTTGGTGAGCTGCATCGAACAGGAAAGTGAACAGGCTTAGCTCCTGCTTATAATATAAAGCTGCAATAATTGTATCGTTTCTAAATCTAAAATGTTCATTGTTTTTGTGATAAATAATCATGTTTAAGGAGAAATAAACAATAAATAACGACAAGTAATTTCGTGGGTTGGTGAACGGTGCAAAAAGGGGGCGGATCCTCCAAGAATTTCTAGAAATACAGAAATTAATTCTTGAAAATGATGCTTGAAGCCCAAGCAGTTTAACTTGGCATGTTCTTTGCTGTTGTTTAAGCTGAAATATGTGTTTCTTTTATGAATGTCTTAGGAAGGAAATGAATACAGGACAAAAAAGTTTGCTCACAATTATACCGGATGAAAGGAGATCTTCTGAAACAATAAGAGCAGAATTTGAAATTCAGGCTCAAGAATTAGTTGAAGAAGAGGAACAAGTATTTAAAATTCTGCAGTACGGTGCTCGCCAAGCTTATCAAGAAGGCCTCATCAATCAAAACAAAGAAGCTCATCAAAGAAAATACTTTATGTCAGGTATATGAGCTGTGATTAATTAGCGAATTCAATACTATTCCCAAATACAATTCCCAAACTATAAACTCTGGTTAGTTTTGAAATATATATATATATATATATATATATATATATATATATATATATATATATATATATATATATATATATATATATATATATATATATATATATATATATATATATATATATATATATATATATTTATATATATATATATATATATATATATATATATATATATATATATATATATATATATATATATATATATATATATATATATTTTTATATATATATATATATATATATATATATATATATATATATATATATATATATATATATATATATATATATATATATATATATATATATATATATATATATATATATATATATATATATATATATATATATATATATATATATATATATATATATATATATATATATATATATATATATAGTGATATTAAATGTATTTTAATTTTTTAAACATCACCGTGATTAAAAATACTCTTAATTTATTTCAGTAAATTACATATTTTCAAAGCAGAGGTTTTTCCCTATTGATAATTTTTTCCCGTCAACTGTTTATATTGACTAAATCGGTCCTCTCTATTTTTCTATATGCTACGTCCTAACATTAAAACTACAAGTTTATTTTCTAAACATGTTTGTATTTAGTGCATTTTTTTAACCTTATATTTTACTGCCAGCACAAAGCTACCACTAGATCCCTTAGATAAATTTCTTCATTCTTATTTTCTTGAATCGAATTGTCATTGTAATTACCCTTAGTTACTTTATAATACCTAAATTGGTTATTATAATTGTGTTTTTTTTTTACTCGTTCAATTGTAATCAATTGTACTGTAAATTGTTTTTCAACGTTACTTTACGCTTATAATTATCTTTGTTGGAACAAATCTCTTTTCTTTTTGGCTCAACTGAAGTACTATATCTACTTTTGACATGATAATTGTTGTTTAACTATTTTATTGTACCTAATCCACCGTTTGTATTATGAACTTCCTTATTGTACTTAAAACGTTTTATTTCTAAGTTAATATATTCTACTAATTCTACATCGTTCGGGAAAATCCCCTCAGTCTAGTTTGCACGAGTTGTTATGCTGCTAGTTGTTTTTTAAACATATTTGTTTGTACTTAATGCATTGTTCTTACTTTAATTTACTACCCAGCATGAAGCTATCTTTACATTATTCGGATAAATTTCTTCATTCTTATTTTTTTGAATTAAAGTGTCATAGTGATTGCTCTATATTTACTTAATAGTATCTAAATCACCGTTTTATTTGGACTAGTTTAATTGTAGAAAACACGCTTTGTTTCTACGTTATTTTGCTTCACTAATACTACTTTGTGCGGACACATCTCTTCATTGTGATTTGCAAGGACTGAAGTACCACGATATTTGTGCTTTTAAACACTTTATTGTATCTAATTGGCCGTCTGTTATATGAACTTGTATAATTATACATTATACGTTTTATTTCTACGTTATTTTGCAACCAGAACTAAGCTAACTCTACTTTGTTTGGATAAGTTTTTCGATTTTTATTATTTCAAATTGCAGTAACTTCGTACTTGGCTCTTAGATAATTATTATTGCCTAAACAACCGTTTGATTTATTACGTTTTTCGATTGAACTTAATACATTACTTGTACATTATTTTACTACCTGCACAAAGTTATCTCTATTTTGTTTGGAAAAATGTCTTCTTTTTGACTGCATGTATTTAAATAAATAATTATGCCCAAATGTTATGATCCGAATAAGACACGCTAAATAAACCCCTACTAAAACTAGTAATATCTTATATTTAATTTCCTAAGCTTTAATCAAACACTTCACTAAATAAAAGGATTTCTCGAAATTGGGCAAAAAATGGCAATATAGTTGAATCTAAAAGCCTAACTTATTAAGAATTGAAACAGTACCGGTAAGATTCGACGGTATACAGGTTCCAGGCAAGATTCAAACAAAGGCCCAGTGGAATCGTAGTAGGATGCTCTATGCACTATAGTTGTACACCCAATAAACAAGCTTTATATAGAGACCTCAGCAACGTTACACTCACACCAACATTAAACTTCGTGCCCATGTCCCTACAGCGACATTTATCGGTTAACGGTTAAGGTTGAAAGATAGGAGACAGATAAAGAAAAGAGAAAAAATAGCAAATAGCAACAAAAAACGAAACCAAAAAAAAAAAAAAAAAAAAATACAAAATTTCAAAAATAAAGCGCAAAAACTGAAAAAATAAAATGATTTTTCTATTAGTTAGGGCATTTTGATTATGAAGTATCCAGGGTTTATTGGTCGAGTTTAGAAATGATTGGGGCTTACCATTGCATAATTTTGTCATTTTTTTTGAAAATTACTTCAGGATTTTCTCGTATCCTTCCAGAAAAACAATCAGGTTGGTCATCTTCTGTTTCAACTTAAGATTCTTATAGATAGATCTCTTAGAAGGTATGAGGAATTCTAGCTTTGGTTGTTTAAAGTGGTAGAATGTTGTTAGTGGACATTGTAATCCATAATACTACACTGCGCCAACTCCTCCACTGGCACACATTTTGTCAGTATCTAGACAGACGCGTTTGCCGCAATGCTACGAGACATATATTCAGTTTGGTTAAAGGTTTTCAATATGTAGCAAAATAAGCAGAAAAGGAAATTAAAATTGCTAGACTTTTAACTAAGCTATTGTGAACATGTTTCGAAATTATAACCCATAGAACCACTGATATTGGATATTAGTATGTCATTGCGGTGATCACTGTATAAAGCTTCCTAACCATCTGGGATACATAACTATGGTGGTTAAACCATCCTATCATCATTCCGGAGCTCTTTGATTCGAATCCGGTCGGCAGCCGATTAACATCTCAAATCTCTTCCTCCACATTACTTTTAAGGCTATGCATTTTGATAAAAAATGAGTACTTATTGTTTTAACTTTGAATATAATGAGCTTTCAAATTCAACTATTATTTGTTTCTGAGATAATTTGATGCAATTTTGCTCAATTTTGAGAAACCCTTATGTACAATGAAATGACTGTAACAATAGAAACTACTCATTTTGTTCTAGGTGTATACAACCAGCTAGACTTTGCCCTAGGCCTGTCTACAAATGCTCAACAAAGAATGATCTGTGTGATAAGGCAAATAGATGGTAATTTATGACATAATTTTTCTTCTACTTTGTAAACTATTCAAAATTTTATGTTTATCATTATTCTAATTTAAGCAAAACGTGTAAAAGATTTAAATGTGTCCTTTAAGTATTTATTTGAGAAGTTGAGAAGTCAAAATTCAATTAACAATATTTTAACACAAAAATGTCGAGAAAATTACTGATTTGCAAATCAAAGTTTTATCCTAAAGGCCAATTTTGACGTTCAAATGTACAATAAAATTTGTAGAACACTATCACTGGAGAGTAACTGTCTGCAAATGTAAAGCAAATATTTAAACGCACTTTCGAAATCCGCTATTTCCCAGTAGTGCTCATAAAATACAGCAAGGCATCTTAAGCTATAATTTAATTGCGTAAATTTTCAACTTGCCTCTCAGAAAATTAAACGTCCTATAATTTAAATGATTTCGAGACTGATTATAATTTAGTTTCGATTGGTGGTCTAAGTATGCCTCTGTACAGAAATCGAAATTAAAATTTACTCTGGTGTCGATTTCTGTGTTAAAATTAAATTCTTCAGCAAACTCAGATTCGCAGACGATGAAATATTTACACTTCATTTGAAATGAGTCTCACTTAATTTTAATTTTCACTCAACGATTTTCTACCACCAATAAATTGATTTGAGTACTGGAAAGCAATAAACATCACTTGAACGGGTCATTAAACGTATGGATTATACTAATCTTTAAATTATCGTAAATAACTTGAAAAAAGATAAATGTGTTTTATTAGATCTTTTATTGCTAAACTTACATTCGATAAAAAGAGTATGTACTTTACTATCTTAATTCAGTTTAAATATTTTTTTTAAAAGAAAGAGAACTTCGTTTTGAAAAAGCAAATCGTAATCTTCTATTAACAGATATTTTTTTGCTTCCAATGACGATTAAAGCTAATTGGAATCAATTATTATCGTATTAGAATAATTTTCCGATATATTTATTCATTTAAAAGGCTTAAGAGATATTTTTTTAACCCAAAAATAACACACATCTAAATTAAACCTTACTTACATCCTAGTATGCTTTTTTTTAATTTATTCGATAGTCATTCATTTTTTCCCACGTTTTCATAAACGATTAATAATTGCTGCAATAAAATTAAATTGTTGAATTAAATTTTAATTAAAAATTTAATTCAGCAAGTTTGAACCAAATACATAAAACACCATTTGGCATCACTTCAAGTCAGTGTTTCCCAAACTTATGACTTTTGTGTACCCTTTCTAAATTTTTCGTAACGCTGTGTACCACTAATAAAAAAATGAATGTATTTTTTACTGTAAAAAAATTGCACAGAAGTTAAAGATCACAACTGGCTGTTGCCACCACTACTGTTAACTAATAACTGTTAACTTTGCAAAAAATAGCCAATAGAAAAATACATAATCGTAAATTTTCATGGCTAGATTTGTTTTTAAATAAAAAGTTTGAAATTTTCGTTTTTCGCAAGATATTTCGCATAAGAACGCGTACCCCAGGGTGCGTATCGTTTTTAAACAGTGCTTTAAGGTGCTTATTTTCGATTTTCGTTTTTTAAAAGCCCTTAAGGGTGTTTTTTTCATTGAGCGTTTTTAAAAGGTGCTTAATTTTCGCTTTTTCAAAATGAGATTTTTCCCTTACTATGTCGATTTTCGTTTCAAATTATGCAAAGAGACACAGTTTATATTGTTCTACTCAACGTTTTCACAATAAATTCAAACCCAATCTATTTCGGCTTATTGTCAGTCCGTAGCGTATGAAAACGCCATTCGTTTTACACGATTCAAAATTTCATAACTTTTGACAATTATCAAAAACAATGACGGTTAAAATAAGATAAAACCGTCAAAAAAAAGGTGCTTAAAAAGTGCTTAATTTTTGTTGAATAATTTGGCTACGCACCCTGGTACCCCCGTTAACCAGTTCCCGTACCCCTGGGGGTACGCCTACCACACTTTGGGAAACACTGCTTTAAGTAATCAATCTTTAAGGTAACATCCACAAATTCGTTGTGCGAAAAAATTATTTTCTCAATTTACGAATAGTACTTTCAGATATTTTTGATTCATTTACATCCTACGGTCTTTCCTTCGTTCAAAAAACTGTTAATATTTTACCAGTTTTATCTCAGATATAAAAATTTTAATTTTTAGTTAATTTTCACTTCATGAAATATGATTTATTACTTTAGAAATAAATAAGATTACTTTAGAAATAAAAAATATCTAAATAAGAAATAAAAATATTAAGCGGAAAAAATGCATGCAAGTTTTTATTCTCACTGTACTTTTGTGTCTAATTTGATATTTGAGATTTAAAGGTCAAATTTGAAAGTAAAACTTCAGTAAAATTAAAGTCCTTTCTTTGAATAATTTTTTAATAATCTGAATATTTTTCTTGTTTTTTTCTGTTTTCACTCGTTTCCCTGGTGAGTGCTGATTGAAAGTTTCTCAACAACTGGTTTAAACAAAGATTGTAAAAAATTCAGGATAAAATTATGGCGTAAAGTACCGTCATTTTAGTACATCTTCCGTTAAATCCAATTTACCGTAAAATATTATACCGTAACTTTTAAAGCAATATTTTTTTATTAGAATGATTCAATGATTTTACAGTAATTATTTCTGTAAAAAATACGGTATATTATAATTTGTGTCATGTTCAGCAAAAATTGATATTACCGTGATAAGTACCGGCACACTGAGTGCCGGTTTTTTTAACCGTAATTTGATCCGGAATTCTTCATTGTATAACATATTATTGGTGAAGTAAAAGGAGTATTCTGTTTGAGACGATGATGAAGGTTTACTTATGGTTACTTAAATATTTTAAAAGAAAATAAAACAATATTTTAACTTAGTACCCAGCGTTTTAAAAAAAATTCAAAATCAATATAATATATATTGTAACTCACCGCTTTCACGTCATACACATTTATAAGACGTTATAAAATATTTTCTGTTTTTGATGGGAAGTCGCATTATTTTATCCAGAAGTTGTTAGGTAAAATAATGTTCAAAATAAAGCTTTAACATTTCACAATTCTCCCCTAAAGTACTATAATTTAGATGAATATTTTATGAAATAGGAAATAAATAACAAGTGCATAGATCGTAAGTTTGATATATTTCACTGTTCGGATTCTCCAGAGTGCTGTAATAACCAGCTTTTTCTTAGAAAGTTTAATGTTATTTGGATTCAGGTCTACTCACTACTTTAAAAATCAAGTGGATTTATAGTTATAGTTTCAGAGTAAATTAACTTCAAACGCGTAATTTATTTTCGTTCATATCAAGAATAAATCGTCAAAACTTACGTAAAAGATGATATAAACTTCGAAAATAGGAAATATTGCAAAGAGTGATAGTCTTAAAACACTGTAGTTAAAAGGTAAATTTATGCAATAATTATTATTAGAATGTTTATATTGACTACGAAAAATTCATGGAAATTAACTTATTTACACTGCATTCTAATAATCTTTTCGTTGAATTTAAATTAAATATTATCAAGATTAAATGAAAAGTCATATTATCTAATAAAATGGGAAGTATTGTATTAATTGTAAAAAACAGTACCCTTGAAAAACACTCTAGTTAAAAGAGAAAATTATACAATAGGGGAGAGTGGGGTCAATTGTAACATTTTTTACTTAACTATTTTTAACTAACAAAAAATCCAATATATGATTAGTATTAATTGACAGACGAATAAAGTAGACTATCCTCTACTAGAAAAAAAAACCTTATTTTAAATGTTATTATATTAGTTATTAACAATTTTTGACAGTCGTGCACTTGTTACGATTGTCCCCACTTACGGCGTCAGTTGTAACAGTTCATAAATTCAACTAAAACATAGTTAATTATACATATTATCATAGTTATGATATATTTTTTTATTGATCAAAATAGTAGTGATATTTTAGGAGCAAAAATGATAATGAGCAGAGACCTAAAGGGTTAAACTTTTAACTTTAAGGGGTTAAAAATTTTAATTTATGCTGTGAAAGGCGACAAATAAAATAATGCAACATAATATAAATGATATAGGAAACTATTGGTGGTTCTTAAAGAGTTAAGTAATGGTTTGTAAACATAAGATTATTTATTTTCAGCAATGGTCCCTTTACTTATTGTTACAATCGTCCCCAAGACGCCATTTCAGCTTCATTTGTTAAAAACAATGCTAGTTAATTAACAAAACTAATCTTTTTTTTTAAATGTTAATTAAGGTGTCAACTTACATATTCGGTTAATAATTTTTATTTGTTTAAACAAAATTACTTTGTTACAATATAATATTCTAATACCAAAAAAAGTACTTACGTAGCGTGAAAATATCGTTTGTGATGTAACTCTTTCAAAAGTACATAAAAATGGTTGCCAGCAGGGGTGTACATGTAGATTTATTAAATACACCTTGTGCGCCATCTTGGAACCAAATCTGGAACCCGGCACTCGAAATTTTTGCTCTGTTACAATCGTACCTTGTTGCAATTGACCCCACTCTCCCCTACTATACTTTTTATTATAATGTTAATATTAATTATGAAAACTTAGTGGAAACTAAATTATTTACATTGCATTATTAATTAATTTTTCTCTGAATGCAAATTAAGTATTATATAGTGTCCAAACGTGATGATAATTACAGAAAAATTGCAACGAAAAACATTATAAATTAATAGTAAAAAATAACAATATCAATATCATAGCATAAAAAAGTAAGAGTTAGAAAAACAAAACAGTAGTCAGGAAATGGAAAGAAGCAAATGTAATTGTAATATCTCAAAATCTTTAAATAAGAAGAAGACAATAGTGTATTACTTAATAATTACTTACTGTGACTATTACTTAATAATATGAAGAGTTTTTCCAACCTTATAACTCCTTTTTCTATTTAGGTCTGGTAACAAATGATTCCGCAATCTCTCAATACGTAGATGTATCTTCACATGAGAACTTCACAATTGATGAAGAATCTGCTTCGGGAGTTCAGAATTTAATTGATGATGTCATATTCTATGTCAATCGCAAAAATATTCACTATTTCAAGTAAGATTTTCCAAAAAGAATTCGTCCACATTTTCAGTCCAAAATTGTCTAAATAACACTAGGGAACAAATATTTCGTTGCATTAACAAAAATACTTGAACTTGCCTGATTCAAGTGTGGTAGTTTCAAATCTGAAATTAGTTTTACTCCTAAAACTACAGTTTTTGCTTTTCCAAATTTCAGCCTACTTTTTGTCGAAATGTACAAGTTTAAAAACGTTATGTATTACAAGGGATGATGTAAATGTAAATTTCTAGGGAAGTTAGGGCACATCATCAGAATTATAATTGTATGGGAACCCATGTCCGGAAATGTCGTCGTACGCAATTGAGGGTATATGTTCAAAAGTACACGAAGAAATAATTCATAAGAGGGAAGTGCCTCCAGTGGTGTATGTCACTTCCGAGAATGTGACTCTAATTTAATCCTGAAATTCCTAACCCCCCTATAAATTTCTCATAACATTTACGCAATCCCATGTCATAAATATAACGTTTTTAAACTTGTACAGTACAAAAAATATACTGAAAATGATATTTAAAAACTATAGCTTGCAGAGAGAAACCGATTCCAGCTTTGGAATCAATGACTTGAAAATATCCAAGATAAAAAATTTCGTTAAAAAATGTAATGCAACGGAAAACATTGATAAAAAATATTTTTCAGTGTAATTTAAGGTAAATAATACATGAAAGTGAATATTTAGCACGATGTATCTAATTTAATGAAACACCTTTAAAATTTTTAGCGTACAATGGAAAGAAGGTGGTTTGGATACGAGTTATAGAGAGCACAAATATTATTTGGAAAAATTCGGTAACTCCATCTTCACCAGCATAAAAACATTAGTAGATGAAGACATAGCTGCCACAACACCGGATTGGCAAAATCTTCCTCCAAGAATTCGGAAACCAATTCAAGTAAATATTAAATTTCAAATGTTTAAAAAAATAAATCTTTAATAAAATAAATTTTTATTAAAAATAATGTCTACACAAAAATGTATTATAAGAAAGGATTAAAAACATATAATACTGCTTAATAAAAAAAAAGTTAAACGATTATTAAAAAACTATTTAACTAAATTAAATAAACGCTGAACTAATATTAATTTTACTCATAAACGTAACTTTTAGAGTAGGTAATTTTTGCTTCATTGAATAAATAATGAAGTTAACTAAATTCCGAAGTTAAGTTAATTCAAACTAACAATTTGATTTTTTGGAGAGAATATAGAGTGCAAAACAAGTTCCTGTAAAATTACTGTATTACATGGTGAAGACACATCTGCTAAAAAAAAAATCATAATTCTAGTATTAAAAATTGAAACATACTATATTTCAAGCCATTCATTAGGAAAAAATGCTCCGTTATACGGTAACGGATTTTTGTAATTTCTGGGTTTTAAAGTTACACTTCTTATTACCACACATTTAGTTAAAAAATACGAAACTGAAAAGTAAACTAAAGCGAATAAACGTTTTTATGCCCTACTCTAAGATATAATTATAAAATTACTAAATTTTATCTCATTTACTAATTTTTACCACATATTATAAAACATTGTTTTATAGTTAATTTCATCAAAATCATCACCAAAGCGCTTCTGTAGAAATTACCGGTCTGGTGCTTCCAGAGAGCCAGAAAAACACAATTAATTTTACTATATTAATTATTTAGGTAGTTTTTACTATACTTTTTTTTCTCAGTGAATAAATACTACTTAATATCACCAAAATAAAATAAACTGAAAAAAATTAACATTTTGTCTAAATCTCTATTTAAGTTTCTGTTTGCTTAAATGCATTTCTTTTCCTTAGAAAAAAAGCATCAATTTTTAAAATATTTTTTTAAAATTCCAATCGGTTTTTAAATAATCACTCCCAATTACTTTTAATTAGTTCTAATAGTATTTTTTAAATAATAAGAACATTAAATATTGCGTTCACGTTAACTATTGCGTTTTGATTAAAATGATTAAAAAATGGAAAGCTATGATAAAAAAATGTATCGTCAAACTACATTCTATAAAATACTAGTTTATTATCAAACTTTTTATTTATTTTTTTTATCTTTTATAAGAGTATTTTTAAGGCATTTCATTAATCCCCTTTTTCATCAGTTTTGTTATTTGTTAATTCATTTGTATGAAAATTCCCTGATTAAAGTATTTTTCTCCTTTCTCCCTCATTCTATTTTTTTTTATTTAAGATCAGTTTTTATTTTATTTTCATGCTTAGAATCATTAATAGTAATCGTTTCCCTGGTACTCCCCAACTTGAATAAAATAATAATATATAATAACTTTCGCTAAAGTAACAAAGATTTATAAAAAACTGCAAAAATATCCTTTTCCTTTCTTCCTAAACTAAATAATATTTATTCATGCTTCAGATTGTCTATTACAAAATAATTTGAATCTAAAATAAAAAAATGGCAGTTATATGTACCTTAATTTTGGAAGTATCTAAGAGTAGAAAAGCATAAAAAGTTTTTCACTAAGTACCTTCCTAAAAATAACAGATAGATCTGTTTTTTTTCTCCAGACATTAAAAAAAGAAGACAAATTATTGTTTTTCGAGAGTAAAGACTATAAACATATTGCAGAAAAATGATCTAGTATATCGTCGCATATTTCAAAGAAGAAAAAACACATAAAAGAAAAAATACGTAAAGGAAAAAGAGATAAAAGCATTAGTTTGTAAGGAAATAGTCACGGTTGGAACTCCCTAATGAAGATAGTTTTCATATTATTTTTTTAGTTTCAATAACGGATTAAACTACCAAAACTACATCAGTAAACGTAAGTATTTGATTTGTTCCATGTTAGGAGATAATATAATGTATTATTAAAAAATAAAAAGTTTTTTTAATTATTTATTTATGGCAAAAACTTAATTTTTCTCATTTCATTTCTTTTCGTCAGATAAAAGTAATGCAAAAAAGTTAAATAGATCGAATTTTTAAAGAGAATAAAAAATACTTAAATTTAAAATACATGAGTTTATCTAATAGCTTTTATCCACCAAAAAAATTTGAATTTTCCCTTAGCTTTAGTTTGTGATGCTTAGCTCTGTGCTACCATTAAAATAATCTTCCTAGTCTTTGAAATTTTTTCCTTCGGTACTTATTCGCCTGCTAAATGCAAGACTTTGTAAAGTTTCGCTAGCAAAGCATCAGGAATATTCCATAAATTCATTAACTATTAATTTATATGACCCTCATGAACTCATATTTTTATTACTGTTAATGCTCACAAATAAAATAAAATGCATAAACTGAGAAAAAAATAATGTCAAAAATACCAGAATAGGGTAAAACTTACCATGTGTCCATCTTTATGGGAGTGTTAAAAAGTTCGGTAATTTTTTGGCAATTAAAAATAATTAAAAATAAAATTTTAATTAAAAATAATCTCGGTAATTAAAAATAAAATATATGTTTTATAATAAGTGATAAAGTTTCTTAAATATTTGGTAATTTTAGCATGATACCTTAGAGCATGACATAAAATCCAAATAAATTTATTATTCTTCAGTTTTATACTTTTTTACAAAATGTGTGAGGAGCTATAATTTTGATAACTAAAATTTCCAGTAAACCATTGCATACAAATTGGTTTTATTACTAGAATTATGTTTAGTTTTAAACCAGAAATATCATTATAGTAAGGTAATTTTACCAAGATATTTTTCTGCGTGTGAAAAGAAGCATGATAGTGAAAAAATCAATTTGCAAGGAACTTTATTAAGTAGATCTTAACTCTAACACTTTAAAAATTAGTAACACTTAAAATTCACTTAGTGTCACCCCTAATATCAATTTCTAATGTCTCAATGTTTCTTAATATCAACAACAAATAAATCTTTCAATGTTATTGTAATTTGAAGGTTATTTTACTATAGAGGTTCTCACTCTATATTCAGTTAAGGTATAGATACTATTCTTTCATTGAATATTCTTATTAAAACACAGCAATGGTGTTCTCTTAATGAAAATGACGTATGTTGTCTTGTAGGAAGTAGTAAGAGAGTCACAAAGTCATTTAAGCAACAGTCGGCAGCATTTAAGGGTGTTGGGAGTATCACAGTCACTGGACAGTGACTGTGGAGCACTTCTTCAAATTCAAAATTTGATGATCATTCAAGATGAAAACCGAATGAGGCATTCACCCGTAATCGTCTATGGTCAAGATGGATCAGGGAAATCTACTCTTCTCTCTCAGGTGAATATATACAACCAATATGATCATCATACTAATAAAAACAAAACGTCTTGCATTTTCTCTTAACTAATTTTAAACTTAAATAAAGCAAATGCACTAAGTGAAGTAAATGAAAAGTAAAATCTAATGTAAAGGTTTCACGTTTTCGTTTATCTTTTCCTGTTACAACATCAAATCCTCTTTAATAAAGCCTTTCCGAATCTTTAGACCATTTTTGAAGAAGATAAGGTCTGTATGAGAGTTTCTCTATATCAAAATAGTGTCATAGAACAAGTTATGATCTTTATTAATAGCCATAATTTTAGCTGGGAAGTATCTGGGAGCTGCAATGCAATTTAAAAACTCTGAAGTCTTAGTCACATTTATACTACTGCCTTAAAACTTGGCGAGCTGAAAAAGGCAATTTTGATTTTGTATTCAAACTTATTTTTCGTGCAATATTGTTAATAATTCCTGAGAAATTGAATTGAAAACATTTAAAATTTGTTTTCTTAGGAACTATTCGACCGACCAATTTTGCTCAAATTTTGCATTTTGCCTTGCAAAATTAAGTTCTTTAAAATTGTGCAAGAAATTGTATACCTTGCAATTCAAAATTTTTGACCATTATTAAATAAAGTAATAAAAAATAATAAATATTTAGGAAAAGTTATTTTTTGCATGGAGTTATTTATGGCAAAGCGAATGTTATAATTGTGTGCAAAAATTTTTCAATTCACTTTCACGCAAAAAGTAAAATTAGCATTAAATGGTCCAAACTTTGGAGCACCTTCCTGACCAAGTTATTGGGACCATATTTCCCAGATTGCAGCTAACTCCTTTACTTTTGGGGTCAGAAATTCGAATCCATCGAAACAAAATGTATGTTCACTTAGAGAAGGTCCGTTTTTATCTCTGATTTCATTACTTAAAATATCGTCTGCTCTAAATAACTAAAATATTTGAAGTCACTACCTCGAAACATTAAGATTAAGTCCTAGAACGCGAGGATTCGATCATTAGATCAAAAGTTATTCAGGTTTGTCCATTTTTTTGCCCACTGTATATTACTATAAAAATATTGGTATTAAACAAACCAAGTCTTGGTTTTTTTAATCTTTACTAAGCTTTTTACTTTTTTAATAAATGTTTTGGAATCTTAAAAAACGGAATGAATTGCAATAATAAAGCAATTTTTTCATTTATTTGTTTGTGCGGAATATACTGACTCGATGGACACGTTTTCACATATCACGCGATAAATCTCTTGCGGTTAAAACAAAAGGGGAGCGAAATGAAATGAAAATATGAATTATCGTCATTCATTGTCAATTTTTTTTGTCCAATGCCCACCTGAATAATGACTTAGGTCATACAAGCACCTGAATCACAGATTTGTTGGCCACTCTTTCACTGGCACCCTATTAGGTGGGCCAACGTTGCTCCCACAGTAAGGACAGATAGTACATCCATGCCTTGCCCGGAATTCGAACCCAGAACCTTTCTGATGCAAGGGCAGTTCCCTAAGCCCCCACACAGGCCGGTTGGCTCATTGTCAAAATAGATTTTGACAGGTTGTGTAAATGTGGTTTTCAGAACCAATAATTAAAGACTAATTTTTAAATAAAAGTGCTTCAATCCTTATGACTTCCTAATGAAAAGTAATGGTAAAAAGTTATAAGGTTTTAATACAAATGCTCTGAATATCATTTTTATTAAACAGATTTTCTAACCTTTTCGTTAAATATCAATAACAAAATTCTTTAGCTTTCTTGAGTTTAGTTCACATCATATTAGAAAACGCATAACAATAATACTAATTTAAGTTATATTCTTCTTAAGTATTTCATTTATTTTATGGTGTTACAAAAGCTTAAAATTTTTTTGTTGTTATTACAGGTATTCATGTACTGTCCAGAGTGGCTAGGAAACGATGTTGTCCGCATCATTCGCCATGTCGGAAGAAGTCCTTGCACATCTTTCACACCCGAACTATTACGCAATCTGTGTCTCCACATCAGCTTATTGTTCGGGTTTGAAATAAGTCCAAGTCACTACAGTTTTGAACTTGGAAAGCTCAGCATATGGTTTCAAGACTTGATCAAGTTAGTGGAAGCTAAAAGTGATGACCTTGTCATAGTGCTTGACAATCTGCATTCTTTACGATGCGCGCCAAATAACCAAGCTTCCATCCTTGGCTGGCTTCCATGGAACCTTCCGCCAAACGTCCACATAATATGTTCCATTGCTGAGGAAGAGGAGAAAATTTTAGGTTTACTAAAAAGCAGAATATCAACCCATGAAAATTTCGTACACATATTACCGGTTACTGGACAATCGGCTTTAAGCATGATGCAATCCAATTTAAAAGATAATAAGTATTCCCTGACCCCAGAACAGTGGCAGTTAGTTAAAGAACAAATTGGAGATAAGTCTTTGAGTTCCTTGTGCGTGAAACTTTTATCAAATGTGGCCAAAAATTGGACCTCCTCCAAAAGCATTGCAGAAAAAGATGTGCCCTTAACACTGAAAGAATTAGTGAACTTATTTTTCATAGATTTAGAAAATAAATATGGTGTTGAGATGATACGAAAAATATCAACGTATCTCACGTGTACTAGTTTTGGTTTAAGAGAAGCTGAAATTGTTGAGCTTTTAGCTTCTACAGAATATGAAGGTCCTCAAATGGATAACGAACAAGATAGTAAAAAGTGTGAGTTTACAACAAGTAGCTGGCTTGACATAAAGAAAGAACTAAGTATGTATATTTCATTATCTATCTAGTTAAAAACGTTTTTTAGCATAATAACATTAAAACGAATAGCGACATGTATTGAAAAACATTTTATTAACCCTTTGACAAAGAATATTTTTACCAAACGATTTAGGTCAAAATAAGTGAAAGACAATTATATTTAGCATTTCAAAAATTATGCTAACGAAATATAGCATAAAACACAGGTTCCTTTTGGTGCTAAATGTATAATCTTCCAAACACGGCTAACTCCCAGGAATATAGATTTTTTTCCAAATTTTGCCCTTGTTTACAGTTAATAAGATCTAAAAGAAACAGTTAATTTTTGCTGAAATTTCTTTAATTTAAAAAATCAATTAGTGATGAAGTTTTGAATGTGAATGAAAAAAAGAATTCCAAACTATCTTTTTCGAATTTTATACTTTAGTAAAGATAGAAATCTAATAATCTCACAGATTTTCTTTAGTAACTATTAGACCGTTTTTTATACAATTAGAAAATACAAAAATGCATTTTTGAGTGTAAAGAACGTCAGAAAAAAAAATTCATAAAAAGACATGGGTGTCCCATCTGGGTCAAGGGGTTGATAAAAATATATTTGATAAAAATAATCTCATTCATGATAAAACTTTTGATAAATAAACATAAACAAATATAGCCCTATTTCTCAAAGAATATCTTATTAATAAGTCAATTTGAAGAAAGAAAATATTGAGTATAGAGCTTTTTATTAACCAATAAATGTAAAATGTGTGAGAAAAAATTCTTTAAAAAAACTGCTTATGTTTTATTTGAGTGTTGAACTATAAATGTCTTATATGAAACTGTAAAAATAAAGGATTCTTGCAGTTCGTTGTGCTCTAGGGGGTTACAGAAGTTAAGGCTCCTCAATATTCTGCTCAGTTGCATGATTGTAGCTATGAAGTCAACACATTGCACATATTTTACTTCTCGTACAAGCTGGTTCTTCTCTATTTGAAGCTGGGCTGGCCAAAAGAACCACTGAGGATCGAATCCCAGTCCTCAATGTCTTTAAGCACAGACCGTCATGGCTCTACATAAAAGTGTGTTATTTTAATTTTTGTGTTCGATTAAAGATTAAAATTTTTTTCTACTTAAGCTAATTTTGCATACAGAATGCATATTTATTCTCCAATGAGTCATTTTTAGGACTTGATAAATACGAATAAGTAGAAACTAGCAACTGCACCAACTGCAAGTGCTTTTCACACAGTAGGAAGAACTCTACGTTAAAAAACAGTTTGAATTGTTGTTGTTTTTTTTGCCAACAAATACCGTTTAAATCTGAGAAAGTACAAAACATTTTACAAGTTCCTGAAGCACTTACTTCTACTTTAGAAAATGTAAAGGAGCACTTTTTTGCAATCATTATCCGTGACCATTTTGAGAAGTTCAATCGTTTCTAAAGAACATTAAAACAAATGTTTTTAATTCGCTAACACAATGATGCGTAGCTAATGTAACGAAATCTCATTTTTTTAAAGTATGCATCAGTTAAAATTTATGTTTCGTAAAATGGAAATATTTATAAAAAAAGTTCATGCTACATTGAGAGTGCGTATCGTTTATTCTATAAAAAAAAACATGAAAAATAACATACTCAATTTTTTTATAGTACTTACGGATTTCATAAAAATTATTCTATGCTTTTTAATCAAATGCCTAAACTTTGCGAATTTTCTGAAAAATAAGCGAATTTTTTTAACGAATAAGAAACAAAAATATTGGTATGTAAAAAATCATATAGAAATAATTATAAACTATTTTTTTATTCTGCAACAACCGTTATGTTCGCAAAAACTCCTGAAACAATGTTTCAAAAGAAATAAAACTATATGTATGAATCTTGAAAAAAAAAGCATGAGTAAAAAATACAATGCAAATTACTGAGCGTAAAAGATTCATCGTAAAATGCAATCTGTGGTTTATTTCATCAGAGGATATAACCACACATAATTATAAAGAAAAAAAATAGAAAAAGAAACCCTAAATTTAATTAATTACAAAACTATTCTTCCAGAAAATTTGGAACAAAGAAAAGTAAGCTCAACACTCAACCGGAATAAGTGGTGTAGTTTTTATATATATATATATATTTTAATAGAAAAAGGAAAAAATTAAAAGAGCGCTTTTTAATGTTCTTTACCACGTAAAAAGAATTTTTTTCTCCTTAAGATTGCATTCCTTGAGTGTCATATAATTAAATTTAAGTCTTAAAGGAACATTTTAATGAAAAGTTTTGTGAAAAAAATATATTGCGATATTGGTGTTAAAATTTCAATTGAGTATTTGCAACTAATTACTTGGTCGAATATAGTCACGTGGTTGCGCACGACGTGTCAACCTTACAGGTTAAGCTTTAGTTTATTTAAATGCTGAATCAATTTTCGGATCAGATTTGATTGGATACCTGAAAGCGACGTCTCGCGTGTGTGTCGAATTTGATTGGCTGATCTATGCGTGACGTCAATTGCAAGTATTCAATTACAGGATGTTATTTTCGGAAAAAAAGTTTAAGAAAAGGAAAATAAATTTTCACTTTTGAATGGCTCAGAATTCAACTGCGTATTTTATCTACACATTTTTAATTACTTTCGTAAGGATGTAACTTTTACCAATTTAGCAACTTAGGTAATTAAATTTTTTTCGAGAAAATCACTATGATATAGTTTTGCAAAGGCATTCATATTCCTTATTAATATATCATTAATCGTCTATTTTTTAACGATAGTTTAGGAATTGTATCATAAGATTAAGGGGCATTCTGTACTTACATTTTTCATAAATAACCTAAAGTATCTTTTATATTTTAAAGATGAGAATAATTATAGAACCTTCATTTATTATTTTCTTTTAAAAATGCCAAGAATGTATTGACTATTTTTTAGTTATTTACTATTTGGTTAAGTTACTTACAATTTTATAAGAAATGTACTTATTGATTCAGCATAACTATAGTACTTAATGGTATTTTCGTAATTTTGAAATTACGTTCTGAAATTTTAGAAATTTACCAATTTTTCAACATAAAATATAAATATTTCAGGATGGTTGTAATAATAGATTTTTATTTTTTGGTGGCATTTAAGGTGTTTAGTGAAAAAAATATTGATAAATTAGACACAAGAACTAATGAGATACAAAAAGATCATTATTCTATTTTTAAAATTTTTTCACAAAATTTTTTCAACCATCTAAACTATTTAAATCGTTTAAACCATCAACTATCAACCAAACGTTAAACCATCAACTATATAAATCTTATAAACCATTTAGAATCACGCTAACTCCGGAATTCTACCTTATGTTTAAAAAAAATATTTCTACGTTATTGCTCAAAGTTTAAATCGATATTTATATTACTAGTTTAGTATTTTCTCTTAGGGATGAAATAACATTGCAGTGAATTGTTAAATTCGATAGATTTGATTCTGATTATTTACTGATAAATTTATTTTGTACCACTGTCCCAACCAAATGAAATCTTTTCAACATAAAACATTTTTTTTCTTCAAGATTTATTTTATCCTTCTGCCCAAACTAGATTTTTTAAAACTTCACTCTATTCTCCATTGCAATCTGTTGTTCACAAATAAATAATTTTTTAAACGTCGGTTTTAATTTTTGTAGAAACAAAAATAAATGAATTAATTAATTAAATAATATATTTATTAATAAATTAATATATTAATCAACTAATGTTAATTTTCATTTTTGTCATTAACTGACCTCTAAGCCACAATTTCTATAAAATAATATTTGACTATTACCAACTTACTACTTACTTGAAAATCTCAATGAAAATATTTTCCTGTGAAATAGTTAGGTCTTGGTTAGGTTCAGGAAGAAATTCATAGCTAGTTGATAGGATTAAGCATTGTACCATGATCCGTTATTCAAAATAAAAACACCTCATAAATATTAATGAATAGATATTTGAAAAAAAATAAGCAAAGGGAAATAATTTTAAAGAATCAATTTTTTTAAACCTATGTTTTCCTGTAAAAAAAGTAATTACAAGAGGAATTTATTATTAAAAGTTACTTAGCAAAATTTTTACTTTTTTGGCATTAATGCCTTATAGTAATCTAATTAATACTAATCCCTTATACTAATCCCTATCTCTAGAGTCCGTAATACTAATCCCTGTCTCTAAAATCCCTGTCTCTAAAATCCCTGTCTTTAAAATCCCTAATGCTAATAGTAATCCCTTTCTCCAAAATCCCTGTCTCTAAAATCCCTAATGCCAATACTAATCCCTGTCTCTAAAATCCTTAATGATAATACTTATGCCTGTCTCCAAAATCCTCGCAACCAGAAGTGTGATAAAACTTGAACCTTGATTTGATAAAACCTGAAGGGCCTCATTGATCTGCAAGGTTTGGTTTGTATGTCAAGCCGATGAGTAGTAAACATATATGGCAACGTTACTTTTAAAAAGCAACGAGTAAAAGTACAGTATTTTTAAAAAAAGTAACGAGTAAAAAGTAAAAAGTTCTCATTTTAAAAAGTAACGAGTAAAAAGTACAAGTAAAAGTACAAGTACTAAACAAAAAAAGTAACGATTTAAAAGTACATTTCTAAAAAATCGAAAATTCAAAGTAACCTAAAATTTTATTGAATAATATTCTTATGTTCTTTAATGTTTTTGCAAAATTGTTGTTATTTATTTAATTATTTTTAATTTTGAAAGTTATGGATATCAATTTATTTTTAAATTCGGAAGAATATTATAATATAATTTTATAATATAATCGTATAATATAATTTTAAAATCAAATATAATTTTAATATCAAACTTTTTATGGATTTGCACGAAAAAGAAATTTTATCAATTGATTTTGATTTTTAGTTTATTATTTTTATTTATTTAAATTACCATTGATTTAAAATTGTTTTACTCTTTAGAAACGTGTTTTAAAAGCACAAACATAAACAAAGCAAACACGGGGTTTCAGATAGCTTTGAGCTAGTGATCTTTGAGCTAGTAAAAAATAATTGAATGTGCAGTATAAGTTGAAACAGAAGGTATTTAAACACGAAGTTAGCTATGAATGCATATATATTGCTCATTAATTTTATAAATTAAAAAAACATAAGCAGTTTTTTTAATTTAATTTTTTTTAGAAAGCTTACCGAGTTTTAGAAAAAAGTAACGATTTCATTCGATATTTCCGTTACAAATGCTTGTACTTTTTCTCTAAAAAAGTAACGAAAGTACAAGTAAAAGTACTAAATTTAAAAAGTAACGAAGTACAAGTAAAAGTACGTACTTTCTACTTGTAACGGCGGTACAAGTAACGAAAGTAAAAGTACTGCCATATATGGTAGTAAATAAACATGCCTGTGAAATATCCGTTCTTTCGCCTATTAGCTTGGTGAATTGTGTTTGAATATTATTTTCAAACTCACTATAGGTTTGTTGTCTTTGACCTGACAGAGTAAAGAAACAGCACTCAGACCTCTTTCACATCCTGTTGGATGAATTGACATGCACGATTAAAGGAAGTCATTGATCTGAATGTCTAATTTAAACTGCTTGTATCTGTACTTTTGATGCATCTATGTAGTTTATAACAGCTCTATAATAACTCCTTCCGTCTGTATAAATTGGTTACTTTAAAATGTGGCACATTTACATCTTATAAAGAAGTGTACTTTTTTTTAGGTGTGTTAATGAAAATGTATTACGTTGATAAACGCCCTTACTTGTACTGGAGTCACACAACTATTGCAGATGCAGTCAGAGAACGTTATCTGCCCACAAGTGAAGATTCCAGGGTTTGCCATACTGACCTCGGAAATGCCTTTCACTTGGGATTTCTTATGGAAAAGGAACAAAAGGTACATTTAAGTTATAGGTTAAATTTAAACGCAATAATTAAAGCAATTAGGTTCAGAACTTAGGATATTATAAATATGTAAATTTATCTTTATTTTAAACAAATTTTCCAAATTTTGATCTCATCAAAGATATTTATTAGTATGCAGATTTCTCTTCTTGGGTACCATAAACTCAAATATTTCTTTATCTATTAACAACGGTTAGTTACAAGTATTATTCATTTTTTTGGTTACTTTAAGTAATAATTTAAGTAGTGGTGAACTTTTAGTTGTTCGTTAAGTTTTTTTTAGAATAATCTTAGTATTCTTATAGAAATAAAAACTCAGTTAAGAATTAACTACTTAGTCTTTTTTTTAGCCTTTATAAAATGGCTGTAGAAAATTTAAACAATAAACGTTGATATGGTGCAGCATACTGTCATGCCAACTATTGGTGACGGAGCTTGTCTTTTCCGAAGGATACCAATTATCATGGTTTTCCTTAATTAATATGGATCTTAATTTCAATTATGGAATTACGTATAGCTTTCAAAAGGTACGGAAAAGTCTAATATCTAAAACTTTTATGAAGTTTTCTTTGATTTGTGCACCCTTTTTAATTATAATTACACTTTTGAAATTTTAAAATTTTGAGAGAGCACTCTATTAAAAAGACAAAGCAGCTTGGTTGATAAATAGTGTAAATCCTTCAACTAATTTAAGTTAACAGTTTTGTAAATGATATTACTGCTCGGCATCTAAAATTTACTGGTTATTGATGCGTATTTTCTTATGTTATGTTCCCATTATATTTTACATGCTATGTGGGGAAAAAATTATGTAAAATTTTTTATCATTCATTACAGTTACAATTTTCAATTCTGTTACGTATATCAGTTATTTTAATTCTTCTGTTAATTATTTTATAAAATTACCCTCCCTGAGTAAATTTTGAAATGTTATCAAACTAAAATATGACGAACCGGATACCTAAAATGTGGGGAATACTTCAGTTGGCTTATCTAGGAATACCGGCTGGCTGCTTTTGGCAGTTTGAGGACACTAGTTTTAAGCTATGAATCTAATGAAATTTGGTATAAAATTGTATAATACTGGTATGCGGGTTGTGTTTTAATTAAATGGTTGATGTTTTCCATTGAAGGGTTCACCGATGGATGAATCCAAGTCAAAGAGAAGGGATGACTGGTCAGATATGTTGAGAGAGATAGACGAGCTTTGGTATCATCTCATGCTCAGTGGTCAGTCGAATGATTCAGTGGTTTGTTGTCATGTCATTTCCTTTCCTACCTTCCTCCATTCATTTTAAGAGCACTTTATCATTCCTATATTTAATATTGATTTTGCACTGAAATGGTAATGTTTTTTTTTCTTAGTTTAAGATATGACTGATTTAATCATCTGATTTAGTCACATATTGTTAAAAAAATATTCACATACCTAAAGAGAAATGGTTAGTTGAAAAGAAAGAAACTGTATTAGTAAAAATTTGAACCAGAATATTTTCAAAAACTTACTGAAAACTCAACTAAATTATAATATAGTACTTATTCTTTTTTTTTTGAGACACTTTTTTCAATAAAGACTGCTGAGAACACTAATGATGAATCATAATTTTTTTTGACATGCTACTTCGTCCATGCCCATACGTTGCACACGTATATAGGGCGGACCCATTTAAACATTCTATAACAAAAAAAATCGACGCACTAAGACGCGCAAAATAGACGCTCGATCAGGCTGGACTGATGCCGACTAGAGACGTCGAATTTTAGCGACGAATCCCGCTTCGAACTGTGTCCTGACGATCATCGAAGACATGTTTGGAGACACACAGGGCAGAGGGGGGATCCTGCCTTCACTATTGCACGCCACACCGGCCCTCAACAAGGCATTATGGTCTGGGGTGTCAATTTCCTTTGACAGCCGGATTTCCCCTTTGGTTATCATTAGAGGTACACTTACTGCACAGCGGTACGTCGACGTAATCCTAAGACCTGTTTTGCTAAAGTTCCTTTTGCAGTGCCCTGGGCAGGTTTTTCAGCCGGGCAATGCCAGACCACATACGGCACGTGTTGCTATGAACTGTCTGCAAGCTTGTCAAACTCTTCCCTGGCCTGACAGATCACCAGATCTCTCTCCCATCGAGCATGTCTGGGATATGATGGGAAGGCGATTGCATCTGGCACGGAATGTTGATGACCTCGTTCGACAATTGCATCGAATTTGGCAGGAAATACCGCAAGAGACCATGCGGGAGCTTTATCGGGCTATGCCACGCCGGGTGGCAGCTTGTATCCAGGCTAGAGACGGGTCAACACCTTATTGAACTTGTTGCTGTAACTCTGCAATAAATTATTCAATTGTTCTGAAATTTTAATCATTCACTATTCTATTGTCTTCCTATCCACCAATTTTCGTTTTAATCGGACATTTCCGTCTTGGGGCGTCGATTTTTTTGTTATAGAGTGTACATCCATTCATTCATCCACAGATCGTAATTTTGACCTGAACCAGAGACCGATCAATCTTCATTTCAGTGCCTCAGAGGTATAATACTTTATAGCATTTCACACCAAAAATGATGACACCAAAATAAATTTTAAAAAAAACATATTTTACTTATGTAGAAAATAAGTTACAAAAATAATTTTTTGAAAAAGTGTATTGTTGTTGATGATTTCAATTAAAGAAAAAAGGAAAATATTTAAGTTATTTTACGTCTATTAATTACATAAACTATTTACAAATTTGAATTTTATATGTTCCATAAAAAATAAAAATAAAACTTTAAAATTCTGGCTAGAAGAAATACTATCATGTCTTTAGCTTAACACTGTATTTTTGACACTTTGATTATGATAATATAATTCTTCGGGAAGGGATCGTTTTATTTTGCCAAGCAAGGTTGGTAGGATTATGATTTATGTTGAACTCGATTTTTCCAAATTCTGATTTATGTCAACCAAGATTTTGTCAAGATAATGATTTTCGTTAACCTTTAAGAAAATAAAATTTCAGATAATTCCAGAATTCCTGATGCCAAATATATATCAATAAAAATTTGGTTAATAATCCTGAAGGAACAATTTGAATTCTTCTGTGATAAATTTGATTTTTGGTGTGAAACGCTATAAAGTATTATATCTCTGGGGATACAGAATTGGAGATCGTTCTCTGGTTCAGATCAGAATTACGGCTTGCTAATGAATGAATGGATGTATGAATGGATCCTCTTTGTAACCGGATGTGACGTATGGATGTGACAGAAGTCAAATTCTTGACTATAGATAGCGCGACTGGAAAGCAAGAACAAACGAACCACCTTGCCTTAATGACATACGACAGCAACAACAACGCTAAAAAACAAATTTATAATGCCAATTGCTGCGTTTTCCAACGTTTCATAAAATGGCATGAATAAAAAAACATCTTTTATTAAAACATTATAATATCAATTAGACATATAAAACAAAGACTTATGCAATAAAAAAAAATCTGCATTTGCAATAAATTAATTCATGTCCGTTAAATTTAATTGCTTCTTCCATACAATACTCATTAACTAATTGCGACCGGAAAAATATCATGAAGATTGCTTAAAAGCCCACAAATAGTTTTAATTATTATCAATAAAATATTATTCAAACTAAAGAAAATATTTTTTAAAGTTATATTACAGTTCGGAGGGAAAATCTGTGCTTATTTTGCTTTTCTCAAATCTTTGCAATTAGTTTGAAATTAAAACTGCTCTTAAGCATCAAAATAGGCAATTAAAAACAACAAGATAGAGATAATTATTTTTAATCGTTAGTTTCTGTTTGAAAGGTAATGAAAAGAGCTCATTATTTTTGTGGTGATATGATTTGGTCAAATATTTGATTCTCATTAGTTATTTATAAATATAATGATCTTTTATTGCACGCGAGTTTCCTATGCGTATGAATAGGTATTGTGGCATTCTAAATAAAAGTACATGCTGACATAATATTTAATTATTTTCAAAAGTTTATCTCGTATCATTATTGCGTATTTAAATGTTTTCTACTTTATACAACTTTCACATGCTTTGTATAGTAAGGTATATTTTTTTACAATTTGCAATAAAACACAATTTTTAAATTTCCTAATACAGGGGAGAATTTATTTCCTGTTGATAAACCTAGCAAATTATAAGAAATCTAAAGTTATTCACAATGATTTCATGACATAAATAATATAAATTATAATTTATGTCAAATATATCTTACGAAAATTAGTTATAATATGTATTTTAACTTAAAATTTATTATACATTTAGCATTATTATTTTAAACTCAGTACAAAAAATTATTGCTAAAAAAAATTTGAAAATATATTACACATCTTCGCGAAAATGGAATATTTGAAATTTTCATTCAAAATTTTGCTTACGTTTTGCGCCAATAAGATTATTCCTAAATTATCTCCATTTTTCAGCAAAAAAACTACATGCCTCGATGGTGCTTCGATTTTCATCTTTCCATCTTTGCGAAAAAAAATGAAATAGGCGAAGCGACTTATGTAACAATATAAGTCAATTTTATTGGCATTATTTGTGTGATACAAACTGGAAATGGTTTTCGGAAATTTGTTGAATACGAAACTGTAAATGATCAATCCATCGTGATACTTGATACTTTAATACTTTAATTGAATAGGAAAAAAAATTTAAACCTTTTTTGAAATATTTGCTAAAAGTTTAAATTAAGATGAAAATAATTCTATTCATGACATATTTAATTAAGTGTGGTGTTTTACCACTGTCTTTGTATGTTCTGAGTTAAATGTTCCATCTTGTGGTAAATGAAATGATCTATTTTATTTAAAAAAATTCCAAACGGAGAATTTAGCATGAACACATTTTTTCTATTATATTTTCTACATAAAACACTTTTTTATATTTCATTACGAGAACTAATTATATAATTTGAAATTTTCAAGTTTGACATAAACACTTTTAAAAAAAGTTATATTATTATATTCTGCAAGACCTTCTTCTATATTATTCTGTAAGAATAAGGAATTTTATTACAACAGCATCTTATTTTTTGATATAACATGATATAAATAATATATATTTATATTATGAATTTTGATATAACATAATATAATTTGGATATAAATAATATTTTAATATTGAATTACCTTTTAGAATAACAGTGAGTTATATTATAATTCTTAAAGGTTTTCTTCAATAATAATAAATTAAATTAAAATTTCTTCAATGAGAGTGATTTATATTATAAAAGAAAATTATTTTATCCTTAATGATTAATTACAATGTTATATTAAATTTCCTTCAATACTAGTGTATTACATAATGACTGTTTGTTTGAATAATCATGAATTATATTATAATAGTTATTTTCTTTAGCAATTTCGAATAAATATAAGTTTTTTAATAAGTTATATAAAGGTTTCTATAATACGTTACATCTAAGTTTCTGTAATAAGTTTTTAGTTAATTTTAGTAATACAGAAGTCATTTAATAAGTTGCTGCAAAGTTAGCAGCAAATCGAGAAATAATTGGTAATGTATAGCTCCTAATAGTTACGCTTGTATAATATTTATTTCCGACATACAATTGGAAAATATATTTGTGATACAAACCATACTAAATCACTCCACAACTGTGATCATAAGAATTATTAGTTAAATCAATCATTAAAGCCTTTTTAAAAGTCAAGAAATTTATTCAAATCTAAAAATGAAAGAACAAGGTATTTTTTCTTCTGATTATAGGTGATCAAAAAAAGTTGAAACAAGACGCCGTTTGCAATTTCGATTTTCTACTTGCTGCCACACGAGGAGCATCGATAAGCTATACGAGAAGTATATTGGAAATCGTACGTTGTCAGGTAATATTCTAAAAATATATCGTACAAACATTAACATCTAAAATTAGATTATTTATTCAAACTTAGTTCTCTTCAATTTATCATTATTGAATCAGATTCAAGAATTAGCAATATTTCTTAAAATTGGATTTCGTTTTTCACTTCTTTCAAATTTATAAAGCACTTTTTGAGCTTTGAAAATAATTATTTTAATATAAGAAATACCCAAATCAATAACGATTGTGCACTGTCTGGCCAAATGTATCCAGGCACTAGTCTAAAAGGAATTGGAAGGTGGGGATGACTTTAATGGTATGCCTTATAACCCATTTCTCCTCCTGGGGTTGGAAACAATGAAACCTGATATACACCGAAGAGCCATTACATTATGACCACCCACCATCTATAACAATGGGCTCGCCCAGGTTTTCATGGTTTCTCGCCCAGCAACAATGTTTTCATGGAGCATATTAGGACCCATAATCCTCATAGAACAATCCCTGACGTCTGGAAGCTACTTGAACATAGTTGCAGGCCAGGTTCACCCATTCATGGCAACAGTTTTTCCTGCGGGGGATGATGCTTACCAACAGGATAACATACATGTCATAAGGGTCGAATCGTCATGGATTGGTTCGAGGAATATTCCAGTGACTTTCAAGTCTTGGCCCCCAAATTCACCTGACCTTAATCCAATACAGCAATTGTGGTCCTTATTGGAAAACCGAATTCATGCTGCCACGCTACCCCCTCGCAATGTGAGAGAATTGCAGGACCAGTTGGTGAGCGCTTGGTACCAGTTACCTCAGACTACCTATCAGTACCTTGTGGAATCAATGCCACGGCGGGTTCTAGCAGTTTTGTGGGCTAAAGGTGGGCCTACATGTTATTAGCAGGGTGGTCATAATGTAATGGCTCTTCGGTGTATGCGGGCATTCTGAACAATGTTGCTGCCCTAACTCTATGACAGTATTTCCGTAAAGTGTCATTTCTCTTCCAGTAGGGTTGCTCCAATCACTCCTCTAGACTTACGCTGACATGTTTTGCTGAAATGGGTGTTCAAAAACTAGACTGGCCTGTTTAGAGCCTCGATTTGAATCCCACATAGCACTTTAGGAACGAATTAAAATACAGTTTATTTAGCCAACAAAATCAACTGTCCTAATTGCTAGAACATGCTTCAGTTCTGAGGGATGCCTGAAATTCAATTCCTATGACAATATCTCAAAAGCTGGTCTATTATATCGTATTTTAGTCGATTTGATTAACGGAAATATTTGATTGAACGGAACGTTAACTTTTCAGTTTTACTTACATATTAATTTCTTAGCTAATTGAAATTCCTTTTCTCAATAAATAATTATACATGTGTTGAAATACTTCTGCTTTTTAATAAAACTGGGCTAGCCTATACTTACCAAAGGGATAACTACCAAAATAAATAAGGAGTCACTCTTACCCCTCCCTTCATTCTAGGTATAGGGTCACGTTTCTGTAAGGCTAACACATGAATGATTAAATAAAATATTGAATCAAATAATGAAAAGTGAAAAATATTCAGCACTTTCAGTAAGTTATTTTTTGAATTACAGATTAACAAAAAACGAGAAGAACCAAAATGGCTCTATTCGTCGTTTCAACTTTATAATATATGACTCGACTCTCTTAAAGCCCGGGATTACCAGTATCCAGGGATTTAGACTCACTGAGTCCCTACTGCTGGATGTCAGGAAAAATTTTGCTCTGATAGTGTATAGTAGATAAAGTGCAAAAACTGTACATAATTGAATTGATAAACTAATGTGGAGTAGTTATGTAGAGACTTTTTTTTCATCAAAGTGTTGATATATAGGATCAAATTTCCAAGTTAAACGATATCATATCCAATATTTTTGATTATTTTTTATCCGTCATAATATTATCAGAAGTTGCATATTCAAATTTACCTACTGATGACTCAAGTTTTAATGATACTTATCGTTTTATCGTTGCATACGATATTTTTATGAAAAGAGTTTTGTTTTTAAATCTATTTTTTGAAAAATAAATAGTTTTTATACGCAAAGCAATGTAGTGAGATTATATTTATAAAAATAAGATATTATTATTATGAACATCTTATACATATTTTGCTTTCATGCTTGGTTATTAATATTGTTATTATTTTTATAAAAATAAGATATTATTATTATGAACATCATATAATTATATTTTGTTTTCATGCTTGGTTATTAATAGTTTTTTATCAATTGTAGAAACTTGAAAAGCTTGCAATAAAACTCATTAAAAATGCAAATTGGTATCTTTATGCGTGTTTTTTTTTCTCAAATTGTTAAATGCCTATTTTATGATTCAAGTTTTTATTCTTATAATAATTTGAATAGTATAGTAAGATTTTTTAAATTCTTCATAGATTCACAAGCAATTTTTATTGTACTAATAACTTTTGATTTATAAAATAAAAATTTAATCAATGATAATTTATAAATTGGATATATTGAAGATCATTTTAACTTCTAATACTTCATACAGTTTTATAGCCATTTCATACAGCCTAAGCTAAATACATACATTTGTTTTTGTTTTTAGATGCTTGATTGGGAGATAGAATTATTGTACAGTATGACAAAACAGTCTGTTGATGTTCTCAGCCAAGATCCATTACAGTTAGCAACGGAAATTCTCAACTGGCTAAAACCCTTACTAAGTAAGATCGGTTTAATTACTATGCAAGGTGATTGTAAAATAATATTGCCAGCCTATGATCCCCTTGCAGAAAATGCTCTCAAGAGAACGGAATAAATTCCGTATAAAGGTATTATAAGTTATGCGCTTTAGAACAGTGTTTAAAACAATTTTCCAGTTCTCATCTTTACAATATAAGTTTTCATATGGAAGCCTTTGCTTTTTTGCTAAAAATTGGTTCCTATAGCAATGGAAAACAATGGCATTAGGCGGAGGTGAAGAAAAAAAAATTTTATTACAGAAAAACTGTACAGAAATTCAGGTCTATTGAACACGAACTGAAGATGAAAGGAAATAAAAAGAAAACACACCCTGTAAAAAAATTCCAACTCAAATTACGGCACAAAGTACCTGAACTTTGGATACATCATCCGTAAAATTCATTTTATCATAAAATCCATTTCAGCGTAAAATTCATTTTTACCTTAAAATATTATGTAGTAGTTTTTACAGAAATATTTATTTAATTCGAGTGATTCAGTGATTCTACGGTACTTTTTATTGTAAAAATTATTGTATGTCAGATTTCTTGCTCCATAACATGTTCTGATTGAAATGAATTTTACATTTAAAAGTACAAGTACCGTGAGTACCGGTACTTTATACTGTAATTTAATCCGGAATTTTTTTGCAGTACACATGCTACAACGTGCTTTCTACAGATGTGCTACATCTTTCTAGTTTCACCACTGTCTGATTTTACCGTAATTTGTGCTGAAAATTTCTTTCAAATTTAGCGTTTTATTTTTATTATGGCTGTGAAGTTTGTATAGAAAAAATAGGTGTTCTTATTTGAACATTTTGAAATACTGTCAGTGTAATCACGTGAATAGGTAATCATTTGAACAATATTTTTGTTAGAGACCATTATTATACTATTGCATATTTTTATCCTCGAACTCCCAGTATTTCATATGTTTGAAAAATTATTTTACACTTACCCTGTTTCTTTTAATCAATTTGTGTAACTTTAATAGTCATGTACAGCATTCGAGAACTTAATGAAACGAACTATTTTTAGGTATAAAAGTTTTTTCACAGCATAATGTTGAATGAAAAAGTCGCAATGATTTTTTTTTTAAAGTAATAAGCTTCATGCATATCAGCTCGAAGCACCAATTTTCTATTCAGCTTATTCAGAAAGCTTGTTTTAAGCTAATGATCTTAATTTGAACGTGTCAGGGATCAATTGGGAATTACGTATCAAAGTGAAGCACGTTTCCTTAAGAATAGAAACGCCCGTGTAAATATAGCGGAACAATTAACTTAATTACTTCTTTAAAGCAATACATTGGAGTAGATTTGATCCATTTTTTAATCATATAGGTTTAAGAAGTTTCCTAATATTGACAACTGTTCGGGTTTAATTACTAATCATGAGCAAATTTATACTAAAAATAACTTACGAAATGAAAGTGTTCGTTTATAAGAATCTATATATATACACGAATTATATATATTCAATATCTTCATTTAAAATACTGAATGCAAAATAACTGTTTTTAATTGTAAATAAATAATTGGAATTATTTTTTCTTAATAGAGTGCTTTTATTTGCGTTTGTCTTACGTTAACCTTAACAAATTTTTATTTAAAATTATTTATTATTTGCTGGATTTTTCTCACGCATGCCGTGCAGGGCTCAATTAACGTTATCTTTAGAGTTAACCATAATTCTATGCAAAATATCTATATTGCTAACTAATTACTTTAGTGAAAAACATTTAACTAGTATTTTTTAGAAATCGAATATTAAGTATGAATTGAAAATACAAGTTTGTAGCTTAAGGGACTTACTTTCAATTTACATTTTATCCGAATAAAACTGGAAACTTTATCTCCAAATCAGATTTGCGTAAGTGCAGGGAAAATTTTCGGAATTTTTTTTAAGTGAAAAATTGTTAATTTTGATTTAATCAGTTTGTTTGTTATTTTTAGTTTGCTTTAGTTGCCATTCAAAACAAAAATAAATGCATCTCAATCGTAGGGATTGGTAAACGAAGCCAGTAGAAAGCGGGGCTTACTACCACAGCAAAAGTAAAAGAATTATTCATAAATAAGTATTTAATATTTTATAGAAAATAAACACAAGAAACCTGCTTGCCAAGAGATTGCACTAACCCCTGCACCATCCTATAATACCGTGTAAATAATTTTCAAATGATATAAAAAATTGAGAGATAACTCTCACAAAATACTGTGATGACACATGAGGGAAGAAAACAAAGTCATAAAATATTTGAAGCTTCACGTTTAGTATTACTCACGTGATTTCGAGACTATTTTGTTCTGAGTTTGTTCTGATGTTATATGATTGTGAAAACTAACGAAATGCAAGTCAAATATTGCTCAAACGTCAAAAAAGCAATTTTTAGTTTTGAAAACATAAATATGTAATTTTTCAGTAAGTACAAAATAATATTGATTCTTTTTATAGATGGTACAACTAAGACAATGGACATGCTTGTAAGTAGTGCAAGAGAGTGGTGTAATAACAATATTGTTCCTGTCCTTGTGCCTCAGAATAGTTGGCTTAACCTTACTCTGCCTCCCCAAGTGACCATGATGACCTGCCTTCACCCTCTTAACAACATGGTCAGTACGCCTGACAGTCAACATGCCTTATGCGTATCACAAGAAACCAATATAGAAATGTATCATCTACCGTCAAGAAATTTAGTTCGTGTTTTCTCAGGTAAGCATGGTTCATTATATTATGTATATTAAGTTTCGGGATAGCCTGGCTGGTAGGGAGTTGGACTCGCGTTCGTGAGAACAGAAGTTTGAATCCAGCCGGCCAAATATCCCCGTGTATGACTGGTGAATGTTAAATTTGTCGTGGTCACGAAGTCTTCTGAATTCCCATAATTAATCAAAACCTCTGGGGTTACTTGATCCAGGAGTTCCCTTGTCTCTCTGATTGGGTTAAAAGTTACAAGGCTATGGAGATGAATATTGGTAGACGTAAACTGAAATTGGGATCGACTGTTCAACAACAGTTTTAAAGTTAAAAAATATATATATTTAATGGTTATTAGTTCTATGGTTATAGTATCTCGTATAGTAATTGTTAAAACAACGGTTAAATATTATTTATTTGTTATTGCTAATTATTACCTATATGTGTATTAACAATAGCCAAATATGTTGTTTAAAGTGATACATTTATGAGAATATATCACATTGACCAATTATAATCAAAGAGGGCCAATTTTATTTCTAAATCTAATAAAAATTTATAAAACCGCCAACGCTGTAAAAAATTCCGGATCAAAATTGCTGTAAAAAGTATCGGCACTCAGGGTTACGGTACTTTTTTATAGTGAAATCGATTTTTACCGGAACATGCTACGGGAACAAAAAAACTGATGAACCCTAATATTTACAGTAATAATTACTACAAGACCTCTGAATACATCTAATTGAATAAAAATTATTATTAAAATTACGTCACGGTATTTCACGGTAGAATACATTTTACGGATGCTGCACCCTAAATTGCAGATACCCAATTCCGTAACTTGATCCGGAATTTCTTACAGCGCAGTATTCTCAACACTGATGACTTTCTAAGACAGCAATTTCGATACTTCAATCAAAAAGTGTTTCACATTATAAGAAATTCCGGATCAGATCACGGTTAGAAGTACCGGTACTGAGGGGGACGGAATTTATAACTTAAGATCCATTTTTACCTGAACATGTTACGGAATTAACAATCTGATAAACCTTGAGTTTTACAGTAATAATCAAAGTGAAATCCGTGAATCACTCTAATTTAATAAAAATTACGGGATGTAACTTGATAAAAATGAATTTTACCGTAAATTAGATTTTACGGATGTTGCACCCAAAATGTTGGTACTTAATACCGTAATTTGATTCTGAAATATGGTATATTATTAATTATTTTATATTAATTAGTACATATGTTATGTGGTAATCAATCCAATTAATCAGTTATCTCTAACAATAACCAATGTTTATTAATAATAACCAAAAGCGCAGATAAAAGTGATAAATTCATGAGAATTTATCTCGTTGATCGGTAATGATTAACGATTTGCAATTTAGTTTGGTAAATCTAATAAAAAGTTTTAAAATTGCTCAGTATTCTCAACACCGGTGATTTCTCGAAGAGTACATTTTTCATGATTCATTCATAAAGTGCTTTCCGAATTTTTTTTCTTCTGATAACTTATTTGTTAGTTTTCTCTTTTTAGAACACAAGGAAAGAATCACATGCTTATATTTAACACTATCTGGAAGATTTCTCATCAGTGGATCCAAAGACTCAGAAATTATTGTTTGGGATGTGGAAAAAGGCTCTTTTATTCATAAACTAAAGTAAGTGATCAACAAGTTACTTAAAACAGTAAGAAAACTGTTGCGTTGTCATAAAAATGGGTCCATTAATTTTTCTATTTTTTTTCCAGCCATCACAGTTCTGGTGTTCAGTGTTTGACAACCACCCACTCTGAAGAGCTTATAATAAGTGGATCTGATTCAGGAGTAGTTATAATCAGTCGACTAGATAGCAGTCAAGTAGTCCATAAGTTAGAAAATCACAGAGGTGTAATTAGTACCGTAGCTGTAAATTCTGGGGATGACATTTTCGCATCAGGTGAAAAAAATAATTTCTTTTAAAAATAATAATATTAAAAAGAAATTAAGATCATTAATATTAAAATATAGTAATTAAGAACACATAATTTAGTTTAATATGTAAACGTGTACTAACTAAATAAACGTATAATTTCATTAAAAACTATATAGTTCCAAATGTATTAATTAGCATCAAAAAATATTTCAAATGGTGAATCTATAAAGGTTTATCTTAGTCCGTATTTTTTTTCTATAGAGCACCAGTTCAAACACCTTATTCGTATTCTTCTCGTTTATTTTTAAAAATTAATATTTCTAGCACTTTTAGCTCTTGTTTCTTACCATTAACTAAAAACCATGTGTAACTATTTAAGTCTGTATTCTATATACCCTGTAGCAATAGTTAAACACACTTAATATCATATTTTTTATGTAGCTCTCGTGTCAGAAATAGTTCTACTTTAACTTTGCACTTTTTTTTACTTATTTAATGTAGCTAAGGAAAGCTATTTACATGTTCTGTACATTCAATAGAAACGCCGTATCCCCATATTAAGGCGCTATCTAGATTTTGTAATACTTCCGCACCCGGCTCGCACCGACAACAGGGCAGACATAAGATATCCTCAGTGATAGACGGATCATGGGTTAGAATCCCCTTGCCATCTAGCTAACAGTGGAAGATTTTCATTGTTTTCCTCTCTATGTAAAACAAATGAGGGATATTTCCATCAAAAAGTCCTCCATGAAGTAAAATGTCTCAGTATAATTGATACAAAAGTTCCCTGGTCTTCTGGATTGGATACAAGTCTATGAAGTTGAACATTGACAGTAGTGAACTCAAAATCGGGTTGACTGTTCAACGACAGTTATAAAATAAAATAAAATGAGGTAAAACTAGTTTGTGAAAATTCGATAGAATGTAGGTTTTTTATTTATTTATATATTTTCAGCTTCGACAGATCGATGCGTATGTATCTGGAGTCTGGAAGACTTTTCTCTATTGAACACAATCCACCTTACAGCTCCAATAACTCACATGGACATATCTTGGGACTCGACATTTTTGTTGCTAGCTTGCACTGACCAATCAGTGCATGTGAGATCTTTGACGACAGGTTCTGACGTGCATTGCCTGTATGGACATGCCGCAGCTGTGACATCATTATGTTTTGCGAGAGATAATTGCAGATGTGTAGTTGGCTGCAAGGATGGTAAAGTTCACCTCTTTGATATTCATTCTGCTAAGTTGCTTCAAACACTCAGTGGGCATAGTGATCCGGTGACCAGCATACAAGTAAGAAATCAATTTATTTTATGTATTGAAATTTAAAAATTAAATAATATTATTTCATTTTCCTGCTTAAGGAAGGATAGTTCATTTTGTATTTATTTTTTATCCTAATATTGACTATACTGGATTTTTTTTATAATTAATTACTCAAGTAACAACATTTTTAGATGTCAGATTTATTAAAATTTAAAAAAATTAAGTTTTAGTCATTGGAAGCTAAATAATTAAAAAAGAAATGTAAATAAATATTTAAATAAACAAGAGTTTTGCATAATAATGCTAATACAATCACGACATCTTCATTTTTCTGTAGGATGATATTTTTATCTAATTCAAATCAAATTAATTATCATATATTTTAATTAAACAATTTATATTGTCATTTCAAGGTTCTCTCATTAGCGAGTAGATAGTCAAGATTTACTTAAAATATTCTACGAATTCCGTGCACGCCTGACTCTCCCTGCCTATTCTACATAATCTTCTTTTTAACTGGGAATTTAGTCAATACTTTTGACTCAATGTAAAGATTTATTCGCTGTCGTACCATATTTGTTCACAGTAAAAAGCCGCGGGAACATGACTTCGAAATTGATTACTGACTGTTTTTGTATTTAGATTACAATTCGGGATTACTTCCGCAAGAATATTCTTATATGCATTAGAAATGTAAAATAAGCTCATTTGTAACAAAGGCAGTATGATTCATTTGATTTTTTTTTCCTTATCGTGAAACATTTTGTATGGAGGTAAGACAACAATATGTTTTCATTATTCGGAAGTAACATGCATTAATTAGCTTTCTGTAGTTTGCCTACGGATTACAATGTTCTTTTTACAGTTATTATTATTCAAATAAAATACATAAATCAACCAAGATATATTTATTTGAAACACTGAGAAAAAATTATGGTCAAAGCTACAAAAATATCATAATATCAACTATGTTTCTCGCTCTATGGGAACACCAAAAAGTTAAATTATTTCAGTGTTGATAATATAAACACTGTAGTTAATGTATTCTTTCCAAAATTTAATATTTTAGTGAAATGTTTCTTAAGAAGTAGATCGTTATTACACAATTTCATTAACATAAAATATAAAATAACATAGCAAAGGAAGAAAAAAAGGGGGAAAAAACTTTTTTTCATGCATACGTAATAAATTTTTTAAAGAAAAAACTTGTTTTAAACATTTAGTTATCAGGAAAATAATTTTAATATTAACACTATAGAAATTTTTTTTCAAGTATTATGTTTTAACTATGAGACAACTAAAGATTAATGAAACAAATCTTCGTCATAGAAAGGCTGGATATATGATAAATTGCGAGTGATAAAACGCATGTTACTATTTAAGTTATCAGGCAACTGCAGGACTGTTAAGTGTTCGCGAAACATATCACTTAAAAGTTAAATAAAACTCTAAATAACAAAAATAAAAATTTAAAGAAATTTGAGCTAAAATATTTTTTTAAATCTAGTTTATATCAAAAAGTAGTCCAATCTTTTTTTGGCGGTAAAATTTATTTGTATCAATCAGAAAATATTATTTGTAATTCGTATTTTGTCAAACACAATAGGAGCATCCCAGAAAGTCAGTATGATATACAGATTTCATTTGTTTATTTTACGTTAAAAGGTAGATATAAGTTACACTTATAGTGATTAAGAAACTGTTGAAACTTGTAGTTTTGGCTGAACAGAACTCTAAATAAAATTTAAAAACTTTAATTCGTCGGATAGTGGACGGATTTCAAATTGATGATTAGTTTTTTTAACGATAATATCGCGATAATATATCTATAACAAAACAGAATAGACGATAAAAAATTGTCTTGTACTGAGATACCTTGTGATATTTGAGCGCACTAGTTAGTCGGACGGAAAAATTCCATTTATATAATTAAAAATTGCTATCAATTCAACATGTAACTCTATTAACATGTAAACATTAATTGAATTTTCCTACTTGCAGGTGGTTCAATTAATTTAATTCCACCTCTTGTTTGTGGATATATCATTATGATCATTAGATATGATAAGTCAATTATCTCGAATATTTAATTCAAAATTATCAAATTTAAATTTTTAAACTTTTGAAAATATCAAAAATATAGCTACACTGATCGGAAGAAAATATTTATAATATTTGTAACAATAAATGATGCATTTTTATGCTTTTTCACCTTGAAGATAATAAAAGAATTTTAAAATATGAGTAAAGTAAGCAACTTTTTAAAAGATTTATGCAAAAATTTTTAATTTTGCAGGCTCAGGATAATGACAGATTTTTAATAACTTGTGGTGGAAATAAGATTGTCGTATGGAATTTCTTTTGTAAAAGAACAGAGATGTTTTCAACAAAATCCCGATCTAGGAAGGAAGAGAAACACCAAGAACCAGTCACATGCATTGCAGTTTCCCGTGACGGATCTTTAGCAGTCTCTGGTAAGCGAGAGATTTAATATGAATCTATCAATGTCAAATCGTTGATCAAACTTCCCCACACATTTTAAACATATGTGCGATTTTTAAATATAAACATAAAAGTTTTGAGAGTTTTAAGTAAACATTTTATGAAAAATTACCTAAGTTCCCTTAAATAATTTAGAAATCATAAAATATATTGTGTAATTATCATTGCATAGTACTGAGCACACATATTTTTAATTGAAACTCTTATTTTTGAATACATTTCTTGTCTTAAGACACTATGAATGCTCTGTTTATTCATTAATGACATAAATGAAATGGTTCTCATCAAAAAGAGGGATTTTCTATTTTAATATATTGACAATAAAAACAGTCTTGTGAAGGTAAAACAACCATGTGGTAACAAAAATTGTTTTCGTGTCATGGCTAAAAAGGAGAAAGTATTTATTCCAAGTGTTTATGAACATAAAGTATGTACATTTTGAATATTTTAGTACCACAGTCCTCAATCGTGAATCTCGGGATTTAAAATAGTATTTTCGTTTGCCTTCGCTTAAATATTAATTTTTGACACTTGATGAGAGTATTTTTATACTTATTTGACAAGGATTTCAAAAGGATGGTTACGTTATTCAACAGCTAAAGACGTTTGATATATGCTGCTGTTTATTGGGTTCATGCTTTCATAAGCAGTGACCAAGAGACTCATTGCCTGCTGTGCAATCTCCAAGAAATTGTCCATTAGGGTAGCAAAGGCTTGATTGCAAAAAAGACATCATACTGGATGACCACCTATCCCTCCCAGTCCTATGAAAAAGCACTGTGACTTGGAACCTTATGTTAGCCTTTTAGAGATAGAGATTTTGAAGGGACAACAACGCCGGTACAGGTGATTTTGTGGTATTTTTGAACGCATAGATAGGCCAGTCACATTTCCTGAGTAGAATGATTTAAAACAGGCAATTCCTCTTCAATAACCATTCAGGGTCGAAAAATAGCGCTTTTGAATGACCATAACATTTATTATTTTTTTAGTCCATTAATCACTCTTTGAGTGAGAAAAAAATTTATCATGTTTAACACTCAACTGCGGTGAGTGTTACGCACGATCATGCGTATGTATTACAGCTGTTGAATGATTATTTAATTTGTATTACATCATTTTATGTTCATAACAAATTTCATTACAATATACCTCATTACAATATACTATTCAAGCGTTTTAGATATTCGAAAAAAATCCAATAATTCTCCTAGTTTTGAACAGTTTTGTACTATCTGTTACTATGAAGATCAGAATAGCTTTTTTTAATTGCTTAAATTCAATGGTATAAGCATATTGCCAAAGTTACATATGTTAGGTTGAGTCTTAACTTATGTTGACTTATTTTGTCTTAACTTATGTTAAGTCTTAAAAAGAAGAAAAATAAATAAATAAATAAAAAAAAACTAAAAATTTTTGTATTACAAAATTTAAATTCGTAATTAAAGTTTTCTATCAACTAAAAATATATAGGAAAGTCCTTTTAATGAAAATAGATACTTCAATTTTTATCCATTAAGTCAACAAGAATGAGAATTAATCTTTTAGTATTCTACAATTTACTTCTTTTTAAGGCCATCAGTAATTTAAAAAAAGGGTCACAAAAGGCAATCAATCCATTAACAACATTTCTTTCTTTCGATCATACGTAGCAGTAAATCCAAACTTTGAACAACTTTATACGATTCAATAGGGCCAAAACTTCCATGAAAAGAAGTCATTACCGAAGAAAATGTGAAGATTCGAAATAAGACTGTAGGGTCTTCCTTCCGGTTCAAACGACACGGAAAAGGATGTTCTGGTGGTTGCACCACAAGATCAATGACAAGGGAAGCAGAAGTTGGATTAAAAAGTTACAAGCATTCTCTAGAAATTAATTGCTCTCACTTTCGCCTTCAACACATTAATAAGATTCATCCACTAGTACACAACGCCTTTAGTATGGAAAATAATAATTTGTATGCTTCAGAATTTTTCATAATTCAACTTTACTGAGCATGTATAAGAGGCAGATGTGATTATCGTTTTGCTGAGAAATATACTATATTTCTTTTATGATTTATTTTAGAGAGTTGTAAAGGATCTAAATTTTCGTTTATTTTTAAAGGTGGCAACTTAACGAATGCAAATGAGAAATTACAAATTGTTTAAAGAAAACACAACTTTTGGCAAAATGAAGTGCCCTTTGGAATATGATGCATTTATTTTTTTTTTCAATTTAAAATCTAAAATTGATTAATGTAAACGTGTTTGTTAATTTATTTTTCAGTTTCATTAGTTTCAAAAGTTTAATTATAGAATATAGCGAAAGTTATATTTTGTCTCGTTTAAATATTTAGCTACAATTGAATGGATACTCATATTCTTTTTAGCACGAATAATAATCAGCAACAAATAAATCTATCATGTTGACTCCTATAGCGAATATTTAATGCGTTACTGGAATACAAATTTCATTTTGAACAAATTATTATTCGTCAATAAGCAACTTGTATCCACTGTAGCTGATGAAGATAATAAGATTTGATCTGTAAAGATAGTTATGTTGTATATTTCTGAAATTTTGTTAGTGTTACGAATACACAAAGAAAATCTATTCCTCGGTGAATAATAATGACACGCAAATTTGCTCTAATCTGAACAAGATGTTAGGTTCAACCGTTTGTCTATTTAAGTTGAACAGTAAAGTAAAAAAGTCCCGTCACAGCTTATTAAGAGCCAAGAGGCTATTGAAGTTAAGACTTTACAATCTCATGAACAACGGCATGATTGTGACATTGTGGTTAGAATTGGCTTCATTTACCCAGACAAGTTAATCTAAACTTGGCTGAGCTTTTTTAAACCGCCGCGACTTCTTAAGGTGATTCATGGTTTAATGTACACATTACTATAGTATAAGACTCCAGTCCCTTCAAAATTATGCAGATTAGAAATAAAAATATATATTTCAAGCGCTCAAAAGTAGGCACCCATTTTCAAGACTTGTCTGGCGTGAAGGCGAAAAAACAAAAGTAATTTGAAATATAAAACGTAAAGTTGCCGTGAAGTTGATTTGAAATGGATAAAAAAACATGTAGACGTTCATCCGGGGGTGGTTACGAGTTATACCTCTTAATTTTATCTCTTTCTGATTTTTTTTTCTTAGTTACTTGCTGCGAACTGTCTGGAAGTTGCCAAGTCGTGGCGATTATTCTGCCAATCACGATACGGAAATCCCCTTTTTTATTTCTGACTGTCACCAAAAGAAGCTGCTATTATTAATTTTGACGGTCTGGTTAATATTAATAATAACAACCGTATTTATCACTTCAACCGTAACACATATACAAAGAGGCACACCTATGTCCCAATATTATATGGACCGTTAAATAATATTGACCAAACTTCATTGGTTATTAATAATAACCGGTAAAAGTGAATAATTATCGATGTTTCTCTCTTTGACAAAAAAAAAAAACGATTAATATTTATATTGACCGGTTAGTATTAATAATAACCGTATTTATTACTTTAACCGTAGCAGATATACTTCATTAAATCTTTTTTTTTCACTTTCAGGTTCAAAAGACCGTATTGTTAAAGTGTGGCAGTTAAACTCAGGAGATCTGCATGCTAGTTTGAAAGGTCATACCGGAACTATAACATGTGTTGCATTCTCACCAAATGGTCTATTTGCAGTTTCAGGCTCTGAAGACGCCACTCTTAAAGTTTGGGGACTTACCTTAAGTCTCATTGTATCTACTTTTCAGGTACTACTCTTTAAAACTTATTTAATAAATTTATAAACTAAGTTTTAAAGTAGTTACCTAATAGGGCCATATCTAATCTAATAGGGCAGATTAGGCTCGAATTTAATAGAGCCTAAGAGAAATTTGGCCCATCAGAGATTTGATTTAATGCTTCAATTTTCTACTAATAGGTAATACTAATTAGCAGACATTTCAATTAATAAGTATATACAGTAAAACCTTTTTTTGTGCGGTGGATAGGGACCGCATAAAAGAAATCGCACGAAAAAAAATTCGAAAATTTTATAAATTCTGATATGTAATAAACAAGTTTGTTCTATATACCACCAAAAACTTTTTTTATGCGGTTGATAGGGACCGCATAAAAAAAGTCGGACTTAGAAAATACATCAATGATTTATGAAATAGATAAGAGAATGCTTTCAATAAAATTAAATAATTAAATTAGACCTAAAGAAATTTTAAAAAATATTTAATTCCTTATTGCACATATACATGCAGAAGTTTTCAAATTATACATCAAATAGTTTGCTGCTACTCGTCGTAATCCAAAACGCGCATCTTCTTGGAATGAATTGGTTGAAAATCGCTTGAAGATAGGATTTCAATTGATTTGTTTTTTGGTACCATAAAGTCAGTGATCAGATAAAATAAAATAAAAATAAGAAAAACTACATATAAATAGAAACAAAAGTAATTAATTTTTTTACCTTTAATCTCACTATAAAATGAATCCTTAATCTAATGAATCGTGTATAAAACTCTGAATACGAAGCGTATAATATTTGAGATACACGCAGACGAGAGTTAACAAAATAAAAATAACGGTTTAATTTTAAAATACTGAGTATTTTTACACAGCAAACGATTTTTTACTGATTTACTTCAACTTGTTTAGCGCAGAATAAATTTTAAACAGAAGAGAAAATGGAGTTGACGATAATAAATGAACTAATGAAAGTAAATAAGCAGAGCATCGCGAAGTTCAGATACATCGTTGTCAAGAAGACTACGTAATCAGAGATCGTCCACAACATGCATATGCACATTGATAGGAAACATTAAACTGGTGCTAACGCCGTTAAGATTCATATACCGCATAAAAATAATTCGCACAAAAAAAATCGCACAAAAATAAAATCGCATAAAACCAATCGCACAAAAACAGAATCGCATAAAAAAGGACCGCACAAAAACAGGTCTCACTGTAATTTGTTAAATTAAAGCATAGCTAAGCTTTTATATATGAAATATGATACAAAAAAATAGTTATATTAATTTCCTTTTTTATTGAAATTATTTCTTTTAGCATTTGACATTTTAGATTAGGATAAGTACTACATTGTTTTCTTACATAGTTGAAAGGTTATTTGATTATTAACAAATTTCAAAATTAAAGTGCTAAATAATTTTTGTTTTATTCTTGGATTTCCTGCCATATTATGAATTATGCGGGGAAAAAACATTTTTTTATCTGTTGCATGAGATTTTGATGATATTGCAAACGTTACAGAGAAAAGAAAATTCAAGAAAATGCCCAGAAAGTAGACATAAGACATTAATTACACTATAAAAAAATTATGACAAAATAACTCAAAAACAAATAATAATCGAATTTGAAAACCCACGCATTCCAAAAATAATCAGTATGCAATCATTTTTGACTAAAAGCAATTGGGCCGTACATGATGTGGAGAGAGAAATGTGTGAGGGAGATTTTTCTTTGGCTGCCAGCAGGATTCGAACCAAGAAGATCCGGGTTAGTACTAAGATGCTCTAACCATCCCAGTTGAGCACCATCTAACCATCACAGTCCAGGGTGAGTTAAGAATTTAAATACAGTGACCGCCGCAATGGCAAGTCATGGTATACGTTCCCATTCATTTAAAAGTTTTTAAGATATAGCAAAATAAGCAATAAAATTAAATTATTGATATCTTGATTGAGCTATTAGGACCATATTTTACAAATTACAACCCTTTGAACCATTGAAATTTAAAATTAGTATGTCATGATTAAATAGCATAAAAATTTAAGAAACTTTGGGTTTCCTACAATTTTAACGATATCGGCCTTGTCTGCATAAATCTTATAAGCACTTGCAAATTTATTATAACTTATAATTCAAAACTTGACCAACTTTTAGACGGGATCAACAGAGTAGCAATTTTAATACATATAATTAGCTTATTATAAGTCTCATTTGGCTATTTTGTTGATTCAAATTAAAAGAATCGGAGTAAAAATAATTGAAATTTTTCGTTGTTTATTCTTTCAACAAAAGGAAAAAAAGTGCAGATGAGAGTCTCTAAAAGTGAAATTTCGGTAAGATAAATTTTATTTTGTGTATTTTTTTAGAGAAAGTAAATCATAAACTTTTCAAAGTACTTTCAATAAAAGTATTTTTCACTTCTAAATTTTAGGGATCGGTTTTTCTGTGGTATAAAATGACAAATTTTTATTTCTTAGGAGCACCAGAGCAAAATAATTGCAGTTGCAGTAACATCTGATAGTCGAAGGATACTTTCTGTTGATTCTCAGAATCACCATCGCCTTTGGCAAGCTGATAATGGCACTCAACTAATCCTTTGTTCTAAATCATCACAGAATATTTCTGTTCACGCCAATATTGTCTTTGCAATGTCTACCAAAAATGATAACTGGTGAGTTTAATCTACTACTAGAAATAATTATAGAATAACAACTATTCTCTCGAACCTCGCTTTCTAAACAGCATTGATGGTACTCATAAAGGCACGCAACATCGAAAGAATGCTTAGAAGTTAGTTTTGTTTCTTGAAGTTTTTCCCTTGCTTGCCATTTATTTAAATTTAAATTTTTCATTTCATTCACTTATTATAGACTAAAAATTTGAATTTTTTAAAAAAAGATTTAGTTTGAAAGATTTTAATTATTGATTTAAATGCAAAACGTGTAAGCTTTGCAAGACAAACCATATAAGATTACTTATCAATCTACTGGGATTGGGGAGCATGAGCGAAGAGGGGATAAGGCTCACTAATCAGTTGAATATTTTTTAAATTCTTAAGGAATAAAAAATACACTGTTTAAAAAATAAACTCTTTGTGCAATGCAAATGTATATTTGGGGGGGGGGAGGAAGTTTTCAAATTATACCGTTTGGAGCGAATAAAAGTTTAAAATAATCAAAAATCCGTTTATAAGTCAAGAGAGCTGGTATACATTTTTCTTTATTCATGAACCCCGTTTCTGCTTTGCTTCATCCTCAAATCAATAAGTTTTTAAAGATTTAAATCCTGCGTTATGCCTAGGCTTCAATACTGACTAGTTTTTGTGCTGAAATTTTCACATGGATTTGAAAAATATATGTTGAGAGCGACATTTACGAAATGCCTTGTATATATATATTGATCCGTGTAATGCATTAATCTTCGTAATCAATAAGTGAATGAAATTGCTGAAAATTCTTCCCATACAATCAATCAAACAGACCATCTTAAAATAATTTATGATTTTACAAAGATAAAATAAAAAAAGAGCCGGAGGCAATGTAGGAGAGAAATTGCTTTCTAAGGGGTGTCCCAAAATTTACGCAAAATGCAAATAGAAATTTAATTACTCGGTGTTGCAAACAGAAAAAGTTCGACAGCAGAAAGTTTATGGTTCGTAAAAATATTGCCCGACAATTCAGAACAGCTCGTTTCCATTGTCGAAATCCCGTGAAACAAGGAAATTCCTAGTCGTGTACACTTATCAGGGGTCTGTCCAGAAATTTTGTGAAAGGTCCGTTTTTGTAAAATTGTGACAAAAATTACGCGTAAATTGTGAATCTATATTATATAAAACGCTAATACGTACGTATGTATGTATGTATGTATCAATAAAACCGATGATATTTCTTTTCTCGCGCTGGCAACAGTTTTCCTTTTTAATTGATTGGATTCGGCGCGCAAGAGCATGTAGTGAGCAACCAGATAACAATAACCAGAGTGAGCATTATCAAGTTGTTCAGTTCAGATTCATGCACTAAAAACATGACAATATTTAATTTAAACTCAATTAGGAATTAATTAATTAATTGAAGTGAGAATGCCTTAAAATGCCGCTGTTGAATTGATATTTTTCTACTGGGAGCTACCTGAACGTCTAAAAAAACGTTTAAGTGTTTGTATTGAATGCATTGAATTTTTTTATGTTTCGCGTTTATTTATGCATTGAATTTTCACGCTTTAAAATGCAGAATATTAGTGAAGCAATATTTGATAATCTATTTTGCTAATATGTTTCTTATTTAGCTAATGTTTTGATTTTTTCACCATGTACAATCTAAATAGCTAATATACTTTTTTAAAAGCCAATAAGAACATTGGTAGAATTCTTCTACCTAAGTACAATACTATGTCTTTGATGATAAAATACTATGTCTTTGATGATAATATATTATGTCTTTGTGCTAGAACATTGTGTTCATTGGCGAGCGAGCGCAGCGAGCCATGGTTCACAGTGTGAACCACATAGGATTGCGTAGCAATTCTCGTGGGTTGGCGAGCGTCAGCGAGCAGGGGCGGAGCCTCCTAGTATGAAATAAACTTTAAGTCACATTATTTCAACCAGATTCCGCTTTTGGGAATTTGGACAAATAGGGTCCGTTATTGCAAAAAACTTTTTCAAGGAGTTTTTAAATTGTGAAGACATACAAGATTATGCTCAACACTGTAAAATTATAATTAAAAGAGCTATAATTAAAAAAATTATATTTTAAAAAATAAGCAGCAATTTCTGCTACTATTTTAGAGATGCAACATACAAATATTTGGTATTTAGCCTATACTGCTAATCGCAGAATATTCATTTCGGACGAATAAGGGAAGGAGCTTCTGCCGAAGACAAAACTTAGTTCGTTTGCATTTGTCTTTCTTCCCCCCCCCACTTCCAGGGAAGGATTTATTCGATTAGCAAAACAATAATGAATGTAAACAAATTTGTGAAGGGTCCGATTAAAAGATAAATTATTTCGTGAAGGGTCCGTTCTTAAGTTAAAATATTTTGTGAAAGGTCCGTTTTTATGAAAAGATATTTTGTGAAGGGTCCGTTAACGGACCCAATTTTCTCTTAAACAGATCCCAGCTTATGTTTCGGTGATCAGAATTCACCCCCCCCCCTTCGTGAACATGTGATTTAACTCCTCTGATCTTGTTCTATGGAGTAATTTGAAGTCAAAATTGTAACTCAACAAGCCCACATTTATCAGTTAATTGAAAGAGAAGATTCAACGCTGCATCAACGAAATTTTGCAAAGCGGCAATGAAAAATTTTAACAATTGAGTTTGCATGTGCCAGAAAAGCCAAGAAGGTCATTTGCCTAATGTGCTATTTCATACCTAACGCAATCCTATGTACTTAATGCTTCAATAAATATATATGTATAATTGAAAAAATAACTATATTTTCTACTTAAAGTCTTGCGTAAATTTTGGACCCCTTTTATAATAAAACGTCTAAAAATGGATATGAATTTCAAATGTAAGAATAAAGAAGGAAGTTAAACTAACAAATTGATTTTTAATTTGTATTAAAAATCTTTTACAGTGTGAGGTACTGGTCTGTACTAGACATGGAGTCTGAGAGAATGATCACAGTGGGCAATACTGAGGTCATAAACTTTTTTTCTGTCAGCTATGATTGCCAAAGCATCGTCACTGGTTCACATGACAAGTCCCTGAAAGTGTTTGAAGTAGGAACTGGGAAACTGACACAGGTGAGTCAGAACTTTTTGAATCAAATCCGAATCAAATTTTAAAAAAGTCGTATAGTTAATATTCGATTTCTAAGGAACTATTTCACTGTGATTGCTCAAATTTTGTTTTTTTACCGTGTAAAATTATATTATTTAAAATTACGTAAAAAACTGCATACTCTACAATTGAAAATTTTCGACTAATATTAAATAAAATTATTAAAAAATAATAAATGCACGCTGAAAGTTATCTTTTGCATGAAATTATATTTGGATAAACAAATTTTATAATTGTCTAAAAAAATTGTTCAGTTCTCTGAAAAATTTTCGAGATATTGTGAAAAAGACAAAGCGTAAAATTAACATTAAGGGGTTCAAACTTTGGACTACTATCTCCTGACTAATTTTATTTCTGCAAGCTTAGCTTCAGTTACCTGATATTGAGATTAACATAAGACACCGTATTACATTTTATTTTCTATATTTATTAGTTTTTTCTTCAACGTGGATATTTAAAAATTAAAAAAAAAACTTAATTTAACTTTCATCTCAATTTAAAGTGTATGTGTAGACAAAGCTTTAACAACAATTAGTTAATCTCTAAAATAAATATTCTTGAATTGGTAAAGCTTTTATATTGAAAAATTGTTTAAGCAACCTCAAATGATGGCAATTTTATTGCTACGCATTTTCTGCTTACCGAATAGATAACAAAAGTAGCTTAATTTCGTTTGCAGGTGTTGGTAGGTCACCAGGATGCCGTTACCTGTGCTACATTTGCTCCTCTCAATCCTTCACTTGTTGTGTCTGGTTCTGTTGATTGCAACCTTATTGTATGGGATGTAACACTTGGAGAAGTAAACTTTACCCTACGTGGGCACACAGAAACTGTTACTGGTGTAAAACTTACATTGGATGGCTCTTTGGCAATATCAGGTATGTATACTTTTGTTGAATATTTAAAAATTTTTGCGTTAAAAGTAAATATTGAAATTTAGAAAAGACATTATGTAGCCTCTCAAGACTAGTTTTTTTTACCAGTAATAAGATAAATTATAACTTTAATAGATCAAATAAGTTTTTTTTAAAAAAAAGCAATATTCCTCCAAAACTAAATAAAAAATTTAACTATTTCGGTAATTGGAGGATAAAGACATGCACCCCACCAGGCTTTTTATACAAGATATTAGTTTCGTGTGGTGATGTCGTCTGTAGGACATTGTGGGGCCAAATGGGTTAAAGAGAAAAACAATATTAGAATTGACTAGAACGTTATTGGAACTGATTCGGACGTTGTTAGAAATTATTAAAACGTAGTCAGAATTGATCAGTACCCTATTAGGTATAATTTTAAATCATTATTCGAGCAATAAAAGATTGATCCACAGTTCATTTTTGTAAAAAAAAAAAGGAGAATTGGTTTTTTTCAAATATGTTAGGAATGCCCGCGGCTACGCATCCTTGTATCCAAGCAGAGATACCGTAAAATATCGATTAAGCATGGCTCAAGTTTTGACGAAAATCGTCAACATGCCAAATGGGCGAATAAAAATTCAGGAAGGCAGGTGAGCTAAGCAACGAAACCTGTACAGGTTGAAAATCGACAAAAACAGCCGCTCACAGTTAAAAACATTTTTGTATTCCGCATATATGCGTTACTGAACAGTGATTTGTCAGATTATTTCACTATATTAATTTGTAACCCACTATATGCAAATTCCTTTGTCTCTATTTTTAACAAGAACTGTGAAAGTACATATTAAAGACGGTAACAAAGAAATATCCAGCATATTTTAAATCCTGTTAAATCCGAGGCACATCCATGTCGGGTAAAGATTAAGAAGACATTTAACCGTGATAGAGTTAATCATTATCAACTTTATTTACACCATAAGTCTTTAATTGGATTCAGGTTCCACTATCAAATGGCTGAAGATAACCTTTGAAATGCATGGAGATACTCTAATTATGTTTGGGCAAATCCAATTAATGTAAATGGAAGGTAGTAGAAGATAACTACCTGATAATATTATTAATAGACCATCGCGAATGGGCAGCGTAACTAAGCTTGAACCTACGATAAGTTGATTTATTTAAGCAGAGCATATTAGATCTGAAACTTTATCTAAATAAATTCCGCTTTCAAATCCGTTATCAAATATATATAAATTAAGGGAAACATTTAAAGAGCTTTCTTATATGTATATCAATGCAAGCTTTCATTCAAATAATATAAATTTATTTAATTTTTCTCATCAAAAGTTTCCTTTTAAGAATATTATTCTAAGATATTTAAGGGGGAGACGATAGTGCAGATACCAATAAAGCTAAAACTGACCTTTTTCAATGTACCTTTTCACCTTTGTGCCTTTCGATGTACCATTTAAACAAGATATTACTTCATTTTTTTCATTTTCACAGAATATTTACCTATACATGTCTACACTGTAAATGTTAATACATATGTCTGGAAGAAATTTTATTTTAAGATTATGAATTGAGAATTTTTAATTTTTTTAAAAGTTTCATCAAAGATTTTTCAGAACTAAAAACGTATTTTTGTCAATGTTGAAACATTATCAAGCATAGAACTGGTGTAATCTCAAATATCCACATAAAATTTCAGAGCTATATCATAAGTAGTTTCTTAAAAAAGGTACATCGAAAAATGTCAGTTTTAGCATTATTGATATATGCCCTACCGACTTCCCTTAAAAATAATAATTGTATCTTATTATTATGTATCTTGGAACTATTTGAAAGTACTACTTAGTTCAAATTCGCAAAAGTTTTGGCGCATATTTTTACCTTCAAAGTACTAAGTATTATATTAAGTCAAATTGATTTTTTTTAATTTAAATTTTTTTTATTTATTTGTAAATTTTCTATCCTTATTCAAAATGTTAACGTGATTTTTCAAAGGTACCCGATTAATATTAAGTTTGCATTTGTAATATTACATATATTGTTTTTTTCGAAATTTTTTGAATCTGATTTTAGAAATTTTACCATTTTGAGTGAAGCCAATTTAATATTTTATGAGTTAGTTTTTTCGTAAGAATTTAAAATTATTTTTATTCTTTTTGTAAAATAATCGGCAAAAAAATATTGAAAAAAATTTTATCTAACAAAAATATAAAAGCCAAGGAATAGATTTATATTGTGAAAATTTTTAACGCTGTAAATAAAAATCCTTATTCATGATCATATAAATAAATTAAAAAAAAGACACAGTTTTTAAATTATCTTTTAAGGTAGAGAAATGTATTTCTGGCAGTTACTAAAAGAGAAAAAGGCAAATTTGTTAGTCGATTCTGATTTTAAACTTTAGAAAAAACTGAAAAAACAGAAATTCGATATAGAATTTGACAAATATATCTATCAAAACATTCATAAAAATTGTCATTTTGTAAATTGACTTTTTTGAATCTTACTTAACAGTGAAAAAAATAATAATTATAGTATTTAATTAATTGCATAAAGAGTTTACTTTTTTTATTAGAAATTATTGTATTAGAAAAATAGGACTATATTACGATATTAATTCAAAAGCAAATACTACGCATTATTCAATTGAAAGTAAATAAAATCACAAACTTAATAGTAGTTGATAATAGTAAATTAATTAAATTTGTACTTATTTTTAAATAACTGGAATAATTAATTTATATTACGAATTACGAAAGGCAGCTTTTTTACACATTTAAGCACTTTATACAAAATGTAATTTTTAATCCTTATCATATTGTTTTTCTTGGAAATGGCCTAATTAAGTACCTTACTTTCCAATTCGAATTGAAATAGTTAAATAAATAAAAAATCATTTGTACTTAATTTCTATATGCATATATTAAAAATCTTAATTAGCTTTCAAATTTGAATAACTGGCAAATTAGTAACTAAAAAGTTAAAAAGCTATTTAGATACTAACAACTTTTCAAATTTAAATTTCTGGCAAAACTAGATACTTAAAATCTGTGAAATAATGGAACTCTTAAAAATATAGTGTACATAACTGAAAAAGTCACGAATGTCATATTTTTAAAAGTTATGATTGATATTTATACGTATATGAGCAGTAACATTTAAATAAAATGTGTTATTTTATTCTGAAGAAATTTGCTTTAGAATGAAGTTACTTTTTTTTATTTCACAGGCTGGTTTTTCTAATATGCATTTGTATTGAAAAATCCTTAAAATATTTACAGAGTAAATGCTTAAAATTACTGAGTAATTTATCAAGTTTGTTAGCCTTAAAATAAGCATTTTCTTTAAAGAAATTATTTAATATTGAACGCAACCAGAACGTTATATAAGATTAAAAATTTTAAATTCAGTCTAAAACAGCTCCAAGACTACAACTAAACTAAATAATACTATTCTTTAAAACTATATAATATGTAGAAATAGGGAACCCAAACATTAAAAAAACGAAAGGAAAATGCTCTAGGCAATATCAAGCTATCAATTGTAAGCGATGTAATGCAAATAAAGTGTATTATTTTATTCAGAATTTTGCTCTATAATGCAGTTACCTTTTTATTTTATTGGTTGATCTTTTCTAATATGGATATATATTGAAGACTGCTGAAGCTGGTTATAACATAAATTATTTTCTGCATAAATTTTCAGATTGGTTAACTTTAAAATTAGCATTTTCTTTTTTAAAAGTTATATAGTAAAGGTAACTAGTATACCATGTAAACTTAAAGATATTAAGTTCAGTCTAAAGTAACTTTAAGTAACTAACTGGCAGGTTTGAAGAATACTACTAAACTAAATGCTACTATTCTTTCTAAAATATACAAGACATTAGAAATGGAGAACCCAAACTTAAAAAGAAGAAAAGTAAATGTCCTACTCATCTTAAAAAAAGTAGATCACAAGCACTACTTTATTTGGCATTATAACGATATCTGCCTCCTTTTTTTAACCCATATTTTCTTATCAATGGCTCACAAGCTTCGTGGGAGAGCTATGCCCTTTTCCAGAAGTTTCTCACATGTTTCACTGATTTTTGAGACTGTTGTTAAGTTAAAGTGTTAACCTTCTGTTTCTATTCCATCTAAAAGGCGCCGAGGTGCCATGGACTAGTTTTATCATTTATTTAGAGGAGGGGGAGTTTACCGCGAGCTAAAATCTCTTTTTTTTTTCTTGACCTTTAATTCTTAAATTTCTTTTAAAAAATATTAAAAAAACGAAGACTTAAATACCCAGCCTAAATTAGCTCAAAGCGTATTTTATATTCTGTCTTAAAAAATTTATTATAAAACTTTAAACTGAAAGGAATTACTTAAAATTTAAAACAATATAAAATTTATCTTAAATAAATTTTTTTTAAAAATGCAACCTACATAACATAAATTACATTATTAATTCACTTTTTCACTTCTCACAATTAATAACTATTTAAAAATTATAAAGTAACTTATTTGCGGGAAATATATTTAGGTATTTTATTTAATGTTGTTATTACCTATTATTATTGCATATTATGTTTTCAGTTGGGGGAGATGTTATAATTGTACCAATTATTTGTTTGGTGGAAGTACTATTATTGTACGATTTATTTGCTTGGTGAAGGCTCTATTATTGAGCCATTTATGCGTTTGGAGGAGTTACTATAATTGTATCACTTATTTTATTTATTTATTTATTTATTTTGGAGGAGGTGCTATTATTGTACCATTTATTTGTTTGAAGGAGGTACAATTAGGTAATTTTCGAACTATAAACTCGATTCTCAATAATATATGCATCTGCCATTTCAAAACAAATTAAATACATTTTTTCTATGAGAAAATTCTTCTTTTTTTAAATTTTTAAGATTCAAGTCTCAATTTAATTTGCATGTTTTCATGCATCACTTTTAGCTCAATTTCATTTCAGAATAAACGTTTTACTCGACCTAATATCATCTATATATTTTCTAAATTTTCAATTACTAAAACTTTAATATTTTAATAAATTATCCAGCAATCGATTTTTTCGAAATAAATTTGAAGACATTTTTCACAAATATACGAAATACATAAATTCCCAGACGAGAAATAATTCCATGTTTATAAAGCACTTCATTTCTGACTCCATCTCTTCCAGCATCAGACGACAACACTTTAGGAATTTGGAACACAAGTACAGGACTCAGAGTTGGTTTATTGGGTATTCATCAGAGTATTGTTAATGTAGCTGCATCACTCAACCTTTCCCAAGTGGTACTTCAAGTAGCCAATCAGCATGTTGTTCCTCTTCTCAAACTCCACAACAACCCTTCGAAAGGAATGATTTTGGATCTCCCCCCTGGAACACCCGTCACTGAAGAGGCTAAAACACCAGGTGACAATCTAATTAGCATATGTGAGGAATAAGTTTGGAATATAATAGAAGAATTTGTGTCATTTCCTTTCACATTTTAATGGTTATCCCGTCATTGAAAATATGCGTGCTTAATTATTTTGATAAGAAATATTTCTGAAACTTTGTTACAATTAAATTTTGAAAACTCAGGCACATCAAAAAAGAAGACTTTCAGTAGTTTTACTCTAGTTTTGATTGACGCCATCCATGAATTTACGTAATTCATGAAATGCGGAAAAATATATTTACTGAACAAATTGTAATTTTTTTATTACCTCGGTAAATATTTATACGTTATAATTAGTTAGGAACGTTGCTTTCATTAAGCCACTTGTTTTAGACATTAGTATCTAGATTTTGGTGTCTAATCAGGAAATTTAATAATTTTATACACCTTAATGTAAATAGTATCTTCTAGTCAAAGCAAACTCCTGTTAAGAGTTTTTAAAAAATTAATCTGCAGTGCTATCTTCAAAAATTTATATTTGTCTGCTGCGACTTCAATAAAGTCAGGAAGATATTATTATAGTAAACATTATGCTTAATATAACCTATATTTAGCACAATATATAAATATTAAACATAATCATGTATAAAGAACAAGGCACGGAGAATTTGTGTTGCTTATGTTTAAATTTAATTTACTTTTTTATAATTGAAACGGTCAGTGTGAAAAAGAGGGGTTTGTAACGTTTTCACGAAAATAAGGTTTTTTGTTGTTTTTGGAATATCAACCCCCGGTTATCAAAGATTATCAAATACCGAGTAATTTTCTAGACTGCCTATAGAAGATAATTCAACAATTTGGAAGCAATTTAAACAATCTTTGAACAGTGTTCTCGAAAGGGCAAATTTGTAACATATCCCTTTTTAACATTAACCGCTTTAATTAAAATTTAGTTTTTTGAAAAATAATTTAAAAAAAATATATGCTTATACTAAGCCCAATCAAGAAGTCAGGAAGAAAGGTCAAACTTTCTGATAATGATATTAAAGTAAAATTATTTTATTTTTAAAGAAAAAATTAGTCGAATTGTAATTTCTGGTGCCTTGATTGGTGTATATTAAAGTTTCTTCAAATTAAATTCATTATCAACCCATCATCACAGGTAATTTGCAGACAAATAAAATAATAACCAGAAAAATAAATGAGCCTTAAGTATCTTTTTTCACTACTGATTTTTTTTTTTTTTTTGAAAAAAAAACTATTTTTAATTTTTAATAAGGAATACATAAAAATATTTTATTTTTATCTTCTTCTTAATTTTTACTTGATCTCAGTTTTTTCTGTAAGCAAACTTTTATCCGTTTGATGCTTTTTTTTCTTTTTTAAAAAAAATCTAAAATGGAAAATAATCAGCAAATGCATAACCTGCAGCGACTGCTGTCATGGAGCTTACTTAAGCATAGTTATTATGATTATAAGATGACAAGTTAGTATTGGAAAAACGAAAAGCTCCAGTAAAGTTGGCTCAGTGAGTCAAAAATATCTTTTTACTCGAATAAGGATTTTGAATGGATAATTTATGATTAATCTAGTTTTTTTTTAATAAAATGTATTTTTAATATAAGTCAGTGAAATGTTTAAAAATATGAATGCTTGTGAATCTGGAGTAAGAGGATAATTACAATAATTTTTTCAAGCAATTACTAATATTTCGAGACATTTGTTGTGTATTCATCGATCTAGAAGGAAAAAATTAGATTATTATGTAATTAAGCAATTACTTCTGATATAATTTCATTAAATCAGCGACAAAAGCATTTTTTTTTGGACAACTTGCAAAATATTATTCCGGATATAATGTTTGTTTGGTTTGGCCACTAGCACAAAAGCTGACTTGCAGAATGCAACAAGATATCTAATGTGTTCGCAACTGCTTTTGTAAGAAAGAAAACAATCATCGTTAGTAAGACTGAATAACGCTAATTAAACGCAATTTCAGCAATTAAAAACTAAAAAACACAATTTAAGTTTCACTAATATCTATATACACTGGTGTGCAAAACTTAAGCAACAAGTGGTTTTTCGTTCACAGCTCCACAACAAAGTATAAGATAGCCAAGAAATTGCAGTATAATATGCACGTAATTCAGTAGACAGATTATTTGTATGCAATTTTTAGAAATAAAACGTCGTAGGTGATGTAAGTGTACGTAAACCTTGTGGGTCGGCGCGCGCAGGTCAAAGCTGTGAAAAAAGGATGGAGAGCACCGTAGTTAAAGACATTCGCTGCAAGTGCAAGTGATTTTTTTTGTGAAACATATCTTCAAGAAATCATTTAGACGACTTTACTCGAGGAAGAATGATTGGGAGGCTTGAGCAGGGGCGTAGTGTGACCAGTGTCGCCGAAGAGTTCGGGATTAACAAAAGTGTTGTTTCTCGTGCTTGGAATGCCTTTAAAACTACTGGTACAGCTGTTCGGAAGGTTGGTGGTGGCCGTCCAAGGAAAACAACACCAAGAGATGACCGTTACATCGTCCTCCAGGCGAAAAGAAACCGTTTTCAGTCAGCGAGCGCCATATCTCAGCAACTGTGCACAGCCACAGGGCGTCAAGTATCAAGATTTACAGTGGCCAGACGCCTCCACAAAGGTGGCTTATTTGCTAGACGGCCTGCACGCTGCATACTTTTAAAAGTTAGCCATCAGCGGCACCGTTTATAGTAGTGCAGAGAACACGAAACCTGGACACCTCATCAATGGAGTCGCGTCCTCTTCACAGATGAGAGTCGTTTTAGTGCTACAAGCGATTCTCAACGTCAGTTGGAGCTCGATTTCATCCCAATAACATCGCGGAAAGAGATCGTTACGGTGGTCCTGGAGTTGTCGTCTGGGGTAGCATTATGTTGAACAGGAGGACTGAGCTTCAGACCTTCGACCGAGGTTCTGTAACTGGAAACCGCTACAGCAATGAAGTAATCCTACCCCATGTGCGTCTGCTTCGAGGGGCCATTGGACCAGACTTCATTTTTATGGATGACAATGCCCGGCCACTCCGTACTGCGAATGTTCAAGAGCTACTGGAAAGTGAAGATATCACACGAATGGATTGGCTAGCTTATTCTCCAGATCTAAATCCCATAGAGCATGTGCAGGATGCATTAGGGAGACGTCTTGCGACACGACAGTATCCTCCTGGTAACACACATCAGCTGAAAGATGCATTAAGGGAGGAATGGAGACGTTTACCCCAAGAACTCCTGGATAATCTGGTGCTTAGCATGGATAGACGATGCCAAGCAACAATTACAGTAAGAGGAGGGCATATCCCATACTAGAGAACATCTGCCAGTTGTACTTACGCTTCTTCAGGCAATCATGTGTAACGCCACTATATGTAAAATAAAGCCATTTTTTGTTCCATACCCTACTTTAAGGTTTATATTCATTTCTGCGCCGTTATTCTTTTACCATCGTTTAAGTACAAAATAATGTACATCATATTCAAATTTCAAGTCAATCGGATGATTTCTTGTAGAGTTATGGCAAAAAACGCACTTGTTGCTTAAGTTTTGCACACCAGTGTAGTTTGTTTTCATTATAAAATAAGAGGAAAACTACAAAATTCATACTTTTTATGAAATTTGTTAGAGAGTGAATTAACTAACTGTCAAGCCAATGATTTAAAAAAATAATAAAATATATTCTTAACAGCCAACAGGCTGCAGCTGCTGTCAATAACTACAAATTAATTGAGATTGTCTAACGAAGCTAGGAGCCGTTCCAATGAGAGCAATCTTCCCCAAAATCGTAACAATTAGTCGGCCTGTACTAGAATGAAGCCAATTGCGATATAATTTGTATTAGACAAAAACTTATTTGTTCAAAAGAAATATTTGATCTTTTAAACAAGTATATTAAAAAAAACTGTTTCATTAATCGGCATTAAATATTTTGACCTATATTTAAATGCATGTTAAATTCTGTATAATTGATCGATGGTTGATGAATTGATTTAAATATATATTTATCTATGTATATGTAATTTAATTTATGTGCTGAATTAATTATATATAATGAATCAGTTAAAAACGTAAGAATACTCCTTAAAAACGACTACTAAAGATTACTAACATCTAAAGTCAGATTACTAGAGATTAAGATTACTAACATCTACCATCTAAATCAGAATGCTTATGACTGATTTAATTTTCTTTGGGCAAGTGATTATTAAAACAATATCAACAAAAAAAAAGATAAGAAAAATACGATTCACTACAAAATGAAGAAAATTGTGATCGCCGCTAGGTGATTGCAGGCTACCCATTGGTAAAATGGTTGCTGTCTAATTTCTTTTTTTTTTTTTTAAACGAAACTTCATTGAGTTTTCACCTTGGATATCTTTAACTGTTAATCCTGAACTGCTCGGTACACAATTTCCCACACATATTTAAATGCAGCTCAGACACATTCTGTGTAAATTCTTTTGATGACTGAGTAGACATTGAACAGCCAATCAAGATCAATATTAACATTTTTGGATTGGTACAATGGTGTTTAATGGAGATTGTAAGCTGCATCACGCACTCGTTTCGGATTCACAAGTTGATACATGAAATATGATTTGAAAGTTTGTTATTTTTTTTCAAATTTACATGAATAGTGAATGAATCATTTATATTGCGTGAAAGACTGTCTACAGTTGTGAGCGTTGACAATGGATCCTTTTATCCTTAACACTGGTGATCTCGTATTTGCATAACAGGGTTCGGAGTGTCGCCATTCGCTAGGGTTCAATTCTCTCAACTACTTAGGTACTTTTGTGAGTTATGGGCTACATGCTTGTGTTTGCAATCGGAATTCTTTCCTTTTTCCGTTTGTGTTATGCTTAAGGTATTCCCGTCTACGCTGTTTGACTTTGCCTTTTTCAGCCTCGGAAAATTTAGGCCTTGGCAACGCTTTTTTCTCGCTGGAACTCTAACCTTTGGAACCATGTCAATCAGTTTGTGATCCTCTTAATTTGTGATATTCACCTGAATTAGTATTGAAAACGATTCACTTTGAACTGTAGGTTAGAATTTCTGATTCTTATTTAAAACAATAAAATCAAAAATATCGTTTAAATTATGAAATTCTCTCTTATTCACATCTCAAGAAGTATTTATGGGATCTCCCTGACCCCATGCCCAAAAATAAACTCTCCAACTTAATGCATAACAAAATTAAAAGTGAAAAAAAAAAATAATTCCAAAAAAATTACCAAATAACAGCGGTCGCTATAGCAACGCATGCGCACTGTTTACTATTACTCTTGATTATTGCAGTTGAAAAGTGCGGACGCCATAAAACCCAAACCAACCCATTTTGCCTATGTGTAATAGAAGTATATTATTTTGAAAATGCGTCAAACGACAAGATTTATTATTCATTGAAGCTTTCATCGCAATGAATGTAAAATACTAGATTTTGAAAAAATCCTCTTCAAATCTGTCTCGTTCCATTCATATTTCAGTCTATATAAATAATTTTGATTTTTTTGCACCTTTGTGTTTTTGAAACTATAATTTCAGAGATATGTTTTAAAATACATTCCCTATCTTGATGAGTCTCCATTTTTGTTAATGTAATAAAAGCATGACAATTTGATATCGTTCATTAACCTAGATTCACTTAGTTTAAAAATCAAATTAAAATAGTGATAGATTTCTTAATACACTTTTAGGTTGATTAAAACTAAAATTTCTTGTTGCTTAGACTTTATGTAAAACTATCCAGACAATTAATTTTTAAAGTTGCATCGGAAAAAAATTCGAATATCATATTTTATTATCATGATCAGAATGCGGAAAAGCGTCAGCCGTATATAAAAGAAATAACTTTTATGTAACAAAACAAATCCAGACTGTTGATCATAATTTTTTGCAATCTATGTAAATTGTAGCTACGGTGGCTATACGGAGATTGAGTTTTAGCCTCATAATGAGGTGTCTCAGCATCGAATCCCAGAGGTCACTGGTTGATACGAATTCTGTTCCCGGATCGCACCAATCAAAAATCTTTCGCAAAATTTCCTCAGTGGTTGACGTTTTTGGGGAGATTAAGGTTGATATAAAATTACTATATTTTAATATATTCAAATATGAATATTAAACAGAGCGATAGCCTCCCAATGAGGTGAATCAAGTTCGAACGGGAATTCTGTTCTCGGATCGCAACGTCCATTAGCGATGGCTGGTCGATGCGAATTCTGCACCCAGCTCGCACCGACCACGGTACTGACGTAAAAATATCCACACTGGTTGGCGGCACATGGGCTGGAATCCCCTTGCTGTCGGGCAACGCGTAAGAGGTTTCCGGGATTTTTTGCAAATGACGTTTTACAAATGACGTATCGTGACGTATTGCAAATGCTGGTTAGTTGCATCAAAATAAGTCCTCCTTGAAATCTAATTTTTTTCAATGTTTGGTTTAAAAGTCCTCCTTGTCTTCTCGATTGGGTTCAAAAGGTAGATAGTTGAGCAATGATAGTCGTAAACTCCGAATTAGGTCGGTAGTTCAAAAATGGCTATAAAATAAAATAAAGTCTCGGTGGATAGTGTGCATTCAAAACAGGACGCATTATTAAGGTTTCATGTTTATTAATCTTATACAATGTGCGCAATAACACCAATTTTCAGGTTTGCTTTTATTGGTGATGTAAATCAAAAAGCCTATTGGACTTGAAAATTATTTTTTGCGATTTATGACAATTGCTGTATTCTGTGCTAATAAGTCAATTCCAAGTTAATTGGCAACGTTTAGTCTTACTATTCATTCCTTGACTATGAATTATCCAATTTTCCATTTTAATATTAACACTGTAATTTTTGAGTGTGAGCAATAAGCATCGTGAAACGTTGTTTCTAAGTCTTTTATAGCTATGGTAATATTTATAGAATACAAAAATCTTTATTTTTGAACGCACGATTTATCCTCTATGCTTACAAATTTTCTTTATTTCTAAATGATGCAACTTATTAAAATATATAATTTTATTGAAAGATGAAACCAGAGAAATTAGTTAGAGGAATAATATTAGAGACCTAATTATTTCGAAGTATTTACATTCCCTTTAATCCAATCTTAGTTAGCTTATTATCTACACAATTTTATCTACATTATTGTATTGCTTTTAATGCCATATCCCTATTAACTTTATTATATCTATTAACAGGACATTCTTGGAGAGGTGTCGTACCACAAAGAGTCTTATTGCGGGGCAATCTGAAACGAGAGCAGTCATTTGATTCGTTCTACTGGGATTTGCGCTCATCATCTCCAAAACATGATCTCGGATTAAGTTTGGAAGATTTTAGAAGGGTGCCTTCTCCTTTTGGAAGCAGAGAGCATCTTCATCTTGCAGGGACGGTATGGGATGGTCGTGTGGGTGGCCGGGGTTTCGCCCATGCATCCGATCTCCAACCCAAAGCTAAATTACCGAAGCATAAAATGCTTAAGAAACAGCAGAGTATGTTTGCTTGCTTTCCCGAGTTCATGACTCAACAGATCTCACCTCAACAGCTCATCTCGCCACAAGGACTCATAAAAGAACTTGATCAGCAAAGAAAAGTTGCCGATTTCGGGAGAATGACGCCAAAGCTGACAGCACAGAAATCACTCAGTAGGGCTGCGAGCTTAGAAGAAACAGGTGCCAATTCAAATGGTAACCCTGATGGGGACAATGTGTCTATGGTCAAGCAGTCTTCTGTGTGCACTATATCTTAATGCTTGGATTTGTTGTATAGACAGTGAAATCTAAACGCATAAGTGTTTAAAGCACATCGTGTTCACCGCACTTATTCACAATGGAAGCAAATATTTCATGGATGAATGTTGGCAAGGGTTTCCTCACTGATCTTTGATAGCCTTAACTGCACAACGAAACTGCATGCTTATTTAGCCATCCAAATGAAAGTCTTTTCAGTTATATTCCCCTTCCATTTATATAGTATCTATTTTACAGAACTCTTGTAATTTACCCCGATGATGATTTGGTACACTTTTAAAAGGCTCTTCCACTCTCTACCGAACTCAACTGTCAATGGCGAGGAAAATTTTAAAGATGATTTTAACCATCTTTATTTAATTTTAACAAAAATAGCTGATGATGGATATTTAGTCTATTTGGCAGTATCTTTCAATTCATGTAAAATACAAAGCCACCACCCAATCACAATTTGAGATATAAAGTATGCGGTATTTCAAATTCTTTATTTATTTTTTTTCTAACGAAATTATTCCAGTACAATTTTGAAATAAAAAATTTTTGATGGATAATTGAACAGTATACAGCTTACTGCTTTTAGATTTTGATAATTATCTTTGTTTTCATACAATTAACGCTAAAAAAAGTTTTAGCGTCATACAAATTTATTTTCATTAGTTTATAGTAATAACTATAATAAAATTAGATTTTTAAAAATTTAAAAACTGAGAAATGCATGGTTTTAAATTACTTAAAATCATTAATCGCATCACTTTATTGGTTTAAGTATTTAAAAAAAATTCCTCGGAGTCTTAACAATTATCAAGCGCTATTTCTCCTAATCTAATAGAGAAACTCCCTTTTTTCCATTTTTTAAAGTTATTGTGTTATTTAATATAATACTAGATCATCAAAAGTTTATTAATGACAAAAAAATATCAAAATTACGCAAATCAAAAATTTAACTTAAAATCAAAGATGGCGAGGGTAGAAGCCTGTTAAGGGAAAAACCAAAACGCTACATCTTTTCAGTACGAAGTATTAAATATTTGTTTAAATTTTTATTTATGATGATAGACATGAAAGTTTATGATGTAAATGTAAATGATTTTTCATTAGAAGTAAGTTAAACTAATAAGTTTACAAAAATTTAGTTCTTAAACTCTTCTGGTTTTTTATGACCTATTTATTACTCATCTAAAACATTTATCTATTACTGTACTGCTTTCAAGAGAATTCTTCTCAGACCAAAAGTATGAGACTATTTACTGGTTTTATAACATTAGCGAATCCATCTCTAAAGGATATTGAGAAAAATATTTTAGGTAAGTACATAATTAGCCCGGAGTCTTAATTTTTTCAATAGTTTTTTTTTTTTTTGTATTACTTTGGAACTCATTCTTTTTATTCTTATGTCAAAATGAAACGATAAATTTCTCATCCTTATCCGAGGTAACACACCCTCAAAATAATAATAGTTTCTCGGGTTTGTGCGAGTTTTCATGGTAGCAGGGCAGTTTGACAAACTTTAGTTTTGTTAACAGAAATCAAAGATGTTTATGAATGTGTTCCCATTTTTTATCCGGGTTTCACAATGACTAACAAACTGACTTACAAAAGAAAACGTATATTTTTGTTTCAAGATACAAATAGAGTAGAAACAGATATTCGTTTAAAGTTAAGTTTATCATACATTATATTAGTAAGTACCCCTAATAATAGAAACAAATAACAGCAACTTACTTTGTCGATACCATAATCCAGCAAAAAGAAAAACAATTTTGTAGTTTAAAAAACTATATTAATGAAACGTTATTAATAGAAATTAATTTGTCGATTTATATAGATATTAATATATATACAGGGTGATAATTTTTGAACTATTTTCCTGTTTTAGATGAACTGGCATTTTCTGTATCATGAATATTCTTTTCAATGTCGTTAATAACGTAAGCAGTGTACTGATTTCTTCTAAACTTTCGCTTTTTCTGACGAGACTTTTGTCAGTGTCCCATAGTAAGGAAACAAATTTATTAAAATGAACAATAAATCAGAAATTTTATAAAAAAGAACGAAACAACGTAGATAACTAACTCTAACAAATACGGAATAATAAAAGTGAATAGAACAGCTTGCGTCAATCGAGAAAGATGTAAACAAACACCAATTTAACAGCATTGCCAGGCTTAGTTACTTGGTATTTTCATCAAATATTAGCTGAGGCTTCACGGTCGCATTTTAACACGGAACAAAAATTAAAAAACTGAGTAAATAGTTTAAAAGTAAAAAGAGCAAGATTAGATGCTTTTAGTTCAGTTTCAAAACACCACGTGCAAACGAAAGCTGTCAAATCGACTCATAATGAAACAACAGTAACTTCGTTACAAGCTATCAGAAATTAATTATCTAAATATTTTCTTGAAGCTAATGAAATGATTCAAAAAAGTAAAACACTAAATCTGATTTGTCAATTAATAAAAATTGCTACTTTTGGGTTGTCGAATAAATATAAAAACTACTGAGTGCAGAAAGTTTATTTAACGTGCAAACGTCACCGCAGACATTTGGACTCAGTTTCTGACTTGCTAGATATGCCTGCCATCATTGGCCATGATGTGGCGCAGACGAATAACAAAATTCTGCATAACCCCTCGGAAGTGTCTCAGCAATGGCTTTGGGGCAATTTCTGTACACATTGTCTTTAATGCGACCCTATAAAAATAAGTCACATGTGTTCAGATCTGGAAAAATATGTTGGCCAAGCGAGAAATATGTTGGCCATATAAAAATAAAGAAAAATATGTTGGCCATATTCCAGTGGCATCTGGGTCCAGAACACGGTTCCCGAAGTGTTCCTTCATTACAACAAACACTCTTTTGGTCCGATGAGGTCAAGCTCCGTCTTGCCGTAACCATATCTTGTCGAAATGAGGAGAACTTTGAATAACGTGGAAGAAATCATTTTCCAAAACCTTTACGTATCAGTAGTATCAGTAGTTACATTACGTATCAGTAGTTACATCAGTAGTCACCGTGCCGTCAACGAATATCGCACCGATTATTCCATGACTGCATATAGTCACCCGTTGGAGAGACTTCTCGATCTCAAAATGTGGGTTCCAAGTCCCTCAAATGCGCCAATTTTGGAGAAAGATCCGACAACAACAAGTTGCGTGCCCATTTGCATACTATATCCCGTCATGCCCTGTATACGACCACGAAGTTTGAGATTAATCACACAAACCGATCAGAAGTTATGATGGTTTTATTTCATATAGTTCAATAATTGTCACGTTGTAAATCGATTGTATCTTTAAACTGTGCAGATGATTCCTAAAATTTTTATTAATGTGTTAATGTGCAAAATAATAACGATTTGTATACACCCATTAATGAAACTGTCAAATAGCTTCATCCGAAAATGAGTTCCTTTTTTTAAAAATTTGTTTGCAAATATTTCATAAGAAATATAAAACGAAATTTCTGTGCATTGTTTTAAAATCTATATGGTTTTTAATTAAGGTATGGAAAAGCCTGAAAAGGAAAAAAAAACTTTGTTCAATAAACTGTATCGAAATGCTAAAATTTTTTAAGAAATAATTGAAAAGAATAACAGCATTCTCAAATAAAATACAATCATGCTTGGAAAATCTATGTTTATGTAAAATTCTGTCTGGGAAATAAATCCATCTAAAATCATGAGAATATGCTCCACACATCATTACCTTTGCAATCATTTTAAATCTCAACAGAAAGACTTAGAATTTTATTCTGTGAACATTAAGAGATCGTTTTATAGAAAAATATCATTTTACTAGTTTCTAAACTAATATTCCTCATAAATCAGCTTTTTAAAGAAAACTATACTACAATTCCTCCCCACATGATGCCTAAAAGAGTACCCGCACTTAAATCATTGATTTCAATTTATGTTTTTTTGTTGTTTCTGTTTCCTTCATCTTGACATTCACTGTGAAATGTTTGTTTTCAAATCACTTTTGACTTTCAGAGAAACGCTCTTCACTTGGGAATTTTAAAACCTCAACTCTGCTTTGGAACTGAAGAAGAACTGTTATCTTTAAATCCATATATTGCTTTCTTAGATATTTTATTTGCTTTCTTTTGCGTTCATAAAATAAAATTAAACAAAACTTTTGCATACCCATCTTATTTTTTCCTTATATTTATAAGCGTAAACGAAAATGATGGGAATATTTTTATCAATTATACAGATTATCTCAAAATTATCTTTTCAAATTTCATGTATAACATATGAAATAAATATAAATTAGGTAAATTTCTTTATTATTTGAGCTAATTCTTTCATATTGGAATCACATGATTTTTTATGAAACTGCTGCCTCACGCATGTGTTCTCAATACATTTTGGGAAAGTACATAGTATCTCGAATGTTATGTAAATATTACAGTAAAATGTTATTGCAAAATTTACAGCTGTAAAATTAGGCTGTTCTGTTTATTTATAATAATATCATGATCGGTAATACTAATCTAATTTTAAAATTGTACAGATGTTAACTCCCCTTTATTTTAAATGGTTCCTTTTGACTGATTACTTTATAAGCTCAATAGCATATCATCCTTACAAAAGCAAACAATAGTGAACTCTTAAGATAATGTTCTTCTTCAGTGTTAAAAAAAAAGATGAGTTTTGATCTCTGAATGAACAAGTAATTGCCACGGCCCTAAAAGACACCTAACAGTTCAAGACTTGGCTGAGTACTTGAACAAATGCAAATTCATCTGTGTTACTTCACTTCAAATTCTATGTATATATATTCATCACGACAAAGATTTACTCTATTACATGTTGACGTGTGTAAATGTAATGCAGCACAGCGTATTATCTGTTATATTGCCTACGCTAATACTTATCGTTGCTGATTAAACTAGTTTTTGAAGTCCTTATAAAGATTAAATGAATAATTTGGGACACGACAATAATGAATAACTATTTCAAACAGTTCAGAAGAGTGTTTTTAAAGAAATTTGCATATAGGCAATAAAATGTGTCCTTATATAGCGCTGCCACCTAGTGTGAACTTGTAAAGTACTAATCTCGAGACAATTCCAAGGAATTATTTGCTCCATGCCTTTCTAATAATAGATATTCCTTCAACTAATTAAAAAAATTTAAAACTTGTGTCACTTTGGCAGATTTTAAACTATTATAATTAGTTTCCTTGCTTAAATTACAAACTCAAAATTGTAGTAAATTTAATTGTTTAAGTTTCAAAATCACTTAGTAAATTTTAATTGACTATTTAGTCAATTAAATGTTTATCCAATTATATGATAAAGTGAACAAAATTAAACTCTCGATCTCTTAATTACAAAAGTGACTAGTATAAAAAAATATAACTGTGCAAAAATGACAAATATTTAAATTAAATATTGAACATTCTAATATTTGGCTGTCTTTTGAAATTTCAGCGTAATTTCGTTTATTTATTTATTTTTTGAATTAAATACCAAATTAAAATTTTAAATGCACTTATCATCGTGTGCTTCACTGTGTAAAGCTGATTCATCCAAGCTTATCGTCTTTTAGCTTTGATAAATCAGCCTTACACAGTGAAGCACATTTTAAAGATTACTATATATTTCTGTTAGGACATTGCATTCTTGTAGAATGAACAACAATAGTAGACGCACATAGATGTAAGCACAGTGAGCAAAATAAAAGTGAACACCCTGAATAACTTTTGATCTAATGATATGATTTCTAAGAAAAACTTTGAAGACCAAACCTTAAATATAACCATTTACTGCTGATGATATTCTATGTTTACGAAATTAGACACAGAACCATACTTTCTGAAAATAAACATGCTTTTGTTTTTAGACGTTGTACAGTGACACCCACAAAATGTGGAACTAGCCACAATCAGGGAACTATGGTCACAACAGTTTATTACAGAGAACGGTCGTAAACTTGGACTCCTTTATGCATTCTGTATTTGTGTTTCGCTATAGCTCTGAAACTAAGGAAACGAATAAAGAAAAAAGAATAACATACTTAAAAAACTGTTTTATTATATTTCTTAAAATTGTCTCTAAATTTGTGTTTTAATTAAATAATGATCGAAAATACATTGAGTTGTAAGGTTTACAAAATTTTTATACTAATTTAATCTACGTAATTTTTAATGATGAAACCAAATATTAAAAAAAAAGCAGATGAATAATTCTTGTTATATAACTTTTTTAAAATGGTGAAATGCGTAAAAGTGAAATTAGCAGCAAAATGATCAAATTTTCGAGCCTTCTTCAACTTTAACTATTATTACCATACTTTGTAAAAAAATAACTGTAAATATTTCAGAATATACAGTTTACAGAGTAAAAAACCGTTTCAAGATGCTGGAGAAGAATACAGACTTTTTCTAATTTCAATGATTACCCGTGCTCTGCAAGAAATTCTGACAAGAAATTCATTTTTTTCTGACTTTATTTTGTATTTTGACATTTTAAAGTATGTATATATGCATGTTTTGTATATTTGACAGTTTCAAAACAACAGTTTTTCTATATTTTCACATTAATCATAAAGAGATTAAAACTGCTAATTCAAATTCTAGTTCCTGCTATGCAGTTTTGTTTATCCGAAAACAACTTTATATTTTTTTCAAATCATTATACGATTATTTTCTTCACTTGTTCTTAGTTTTCAGATTTTCTTTAATAGTTTTGATCATCGTATGAATTAAATTACGAATTTGAGATTCGATTTCATTGCTGAATTGATTCTCTTCTTTATTTTTATCTGTTTTTAGATATAATTTGTCTTTAGTTATAATTTAAATTGTTGGACCATTAAGGCTAAATCAATATAGTTTTAAACGTTTTCATACTTAAATATTATTTCAATAAGTTAGACTCTTAAGATGAAAAAAGCTTGAGATTCTTTTAATAACCCAACACTAGAGGGAACAATGACCGAGGGATTTCAGTGGGAGGCGAGCACTCAGTGGACAGAGCTCTCTCCTTCCAGTAAGGTGCCCCGGGTTCAAATACCGGCATTGATTAACCATGCTATCTGCGCACTTTTCCCGGAGATTTTTCTGTTAACTTAAAAGATTTTTTTACAGTGTATTTTCTAGTTTGCAATTATGCCCCATATTTTGAGGGTAACAAACATAAGTCCTGCAGGTTAAAATAAGTGTATTCAGAAGTATGTTTTCGTGTCTGATTTAAATATAAATAATATATAAACATACATAATGAACTTAAAAGGTTTAAGAAAAACTTATATAACTACTTCAAAATATTATTTTTTATCAGGTAACGAATAAGTATTGCTCATAGCACAATGTGATTTTTGAAAGTCAGCAAAATATATATTGTTCCGTAAGGAAAACAACTTGAGTCGTATCTAGGTGTTTTGTATGTATTTGTTTCTATTTCCCTTCAGTAGGCAGCTAAGCTAATTGTTATGTGCATGCTACAGGATTATGTGTCAAAATGTGTTAAACAGTTTTACGATTTCTCGTAGTCATTGTTAATAAACTTGTCATCGTGTTTATGCAAGTCTATTATGTGATTGTAAATAATAAATGGTAATGTTCCCAAACCATTTTTTTTTAAATTACAAAGCTTTACTTCTATGCATGACCAGTTCTAAAAAATATTCGTTTTTCAATGTTTTTTTAACTAGAAATTATATTGATTTGCTTTTTTGTCAATGTTAGTTTTTCTGAAAAAATTATATTTAATGATTATGTGAAAATTATTGAAGTTATGGTTGGTTTTTGGTTATTACGAAACTTATTGGAAAATATCGAATTTTATATTTGTTATATAACTATTTTTTTAAACATAATATATTGAAAAATACAATGAAAAACTTCAGTATGCACCATTATAGCATAAAAGTATGCGTTTAATATATAAGAAAAAATTGGAAACATTTGATCCTCTTAAGCATCGCTGCTCCTAAGTTTAAATTACTATGTTTAAAGAAGCATCATTTAAAGATATGATAAAATAAAAATATTCCAGATTATAAGAAATTCTTGTCTTTTATAATAATGTTTCTCTTTTATAGTAATATTCTTGTCAAGCCCTACAAAGGATTTTAAACAAGCAAGAAGTGAGCCTAAAAACTATTTAAACTTTTTTTTTTGAATGAAAAAGATAAAAACAAGAAATAAATTAAAAATCTACTAAAAAGTAAAAACAACAATGTTTTTTCTGTCAAGATATACATTAAGAACGGGATTTTTGATCAGTTCATTAACTTTAAATCATGATAAATCGCAAAATTATTGTTTATAGTGGTATTCTCTACAGTGGAAACTTTATTTTAATAAAATTTATACTTTAAATTTAAAAACGAAATTATTTTGAAAAATGCTTGAAATAACAATCATAAATAAAGAAATTAAAGATATTTTTAAAACTTGTATTTTTTTCAAAGATTTTAGAATTGTTGCAGTTAAAACAACTAAATTCTGTGAAACTTGATAATTATCACGGGCAAATGAATTTTATAAACATTATCCTCAGCAACCACCAGATAGTTAATGCTGTGGGAACCACCCAATGTTCTATGTAAGCTATCTAAGTGTTGACAACATTACCCAATAAACAAAAACAAAAACAAAAAGTAATCCCAAAGATAGTTAAAAATTGCATTGTAAAATTGTAATATCCAAGTAAAAGTTTTTCTGTTCAATATTTCTGTATTTCAATAATAATGACAATTTTTAATTGTAAAACTTCTGGTTCAATTTTAAAACAATATTTCTGCTTAAAGACAATCTAATAAAGCTACTTATTAGTAAAACAATGTATGCAAATTATGCAAACTTTTTTAATTATTTTACAAGTGTGATAATGTATGTTTAATTTGTTTTTGTTCATTTTTTGTTATTTATTGGTATAATTAGACCTTGTTTTTAATTTTAAAAAGTATTTTACTATGTACAGTATAAAACAATTTCGATTTTTATTGTAATTTAGTTTTATGTAGTATGCATGAAGGTGTTGGTGGTTTCAATAAATGCACAGATACACGAAAACTAAAACAAAGCACGTTGTTTTTGTTGTGTAATAAAAAATATGCTGAATGAAATAAATATATTTGAATATTATCTGAGTGTTTTCTGAGTAATCGACATTACGTCTCAGATGTAGAATAATGAGAATTTAAAAACAAATTTAAGTCCAATTTTAAAAAGTATTTTTAAAAAATTGTGATTTAGTATTATGAGTGAAAATAAACCGAGTCATCAAAAGACTTTTTTTGAACCGTTGAAACACGATAATAATTCCTTGTACAACCAATTCAATATTTCTTCGTTTTTTTCAGTTAAAAGTCAGTTACAGTTTCGAAAGCAAGGTCATTTCATTGATATTGCCAATTCGTCGACAAAATAACAGTTAACTCGAAACAACCCTCCCAAGAAAATGGCATGTTCCATGAAGCGAATAACCGTATCAATAAAGCGACCTTGTCTGTGAAATGCCGATGTTGCGTCGACAAAGTTACCTTGTCATTGATACGTCGAAGCGCTGACAATGAACTACCATGTCAAGAAACTTCGGCGCAGTGTCTGTGAAATGTCGAGGTGGCGCAGTGGTCGGTAAACTTATTAGCCAAAGAGCCAAATATGAACATTACAACAATTTTAAAAAAAATTGGGAGCCAAATCTGCTTGTTTAGTAAACTTTTATTACACTAAATAAGTAGTACACTAAATAAAACTAAATTTCATACTTAATAAATATTTATCAATGCGAATAATGCGCTTGGATCTCCTTGGAAAGTTTGAGTAAGTCAGGTTTGTATGTTTTTGTTTTTAATTTTAGGCATGATTCCAAGTTCTCATCAATAAGACTACTTCTCAGTTTACTCTTGATAATGTTCATGCTTGAAAAAAATTGTTTGTATATATATGTAGAACCGAAAAGGGAAAGAACAGCAAACGCGAGCTTTTTCAGTTGATTGTAAGAGTCAGGAATACTATTCCAAGCTTTGAAAATGATCATATCTTCCTTCTCCAGGTCATTCAAAGCAGACCACTTGTGTTGTGAACTAAGATCAAATTTTTTCTTCTCCAATATTTCCAATTCAACACAAAGACGTTCCAATTTAAAGCGCCATATCTTCTTGTTTTTTAAATCCAGCAATTGTATTTCAAAGCTACCAATGTCAATTTCAAAAGGAGAACATTTCAACTCGGCTATCCTAACATTAAAAAGATTTTTGACAAATGCTAAAGTTGCTCTGGTGTTTTTAAATTCCTGAAACCTGCTGAGAAATGCTTCCCTCATATTTAAAATTATTGTTTTAAAATGGTGTTTATCAATAGAGGAATTATTTTCTTGGAGATGCTTCAGCAGGCTCGGAAAATGAAACAATGTTTCCCTTTCAAAATCCTAAGCAAAAATGGATAATTTGTTTTCAAATGTTATTACTTCTTCTAACATCGAAAAAATTAAGTTTCCTTTACCTTGCAGTTTACGATTAAGCTGATTTAGTTGAGACGTAACGTCTACCATGAAATAAAAGTTTGGATTACGTTTACGAAAACTAATAAAATTAAACTTGATGTTCGTTACGTATTTTTACAACAATATAAAATTTTAATTACCTATCTATCTTTTAACTTAAACAAAAAATTATACATGTTCTCGATTTATAGAAGAATTTTAATTTATCAAAATAAGATGTAATTTTTTTCCTACCAAGTTTTTTTTAAATGAAAATATTATTGCGCTTTCCGTGGATATTAGTGCCAGAGCCGTACTTAAGGAGCCAAAGAGCCACATGCGGCTCTGGAGCCGCACTTTGCCGACCACTGAGGTGGCGTAATTAAAATGACTTTTTGTCAGTGAAATGGTGTCAATGAAATGACTTCGTTAGAGACATATCGAATTCATATCAATGAAAAAGTCTTGTCAATGAAATGTAAAAATGGTTTTGATCAAATTATTTCTTTAATATTATATGCAAATATGACCAAATCTTTAACAAAAAATTACATTCAAAAGTGGATAAATAAAATTTATTTTAAACTTGGCATAAGAATCTTACAAATCCATTTTTTTTAAATCCTCATGAATGTTTCACAAATACTTACACATCTGAAACTGGCGCATTGGTATTGGAGACGAAATTAGTTTAAGACAACCTTGGTAAAACAATTCTTTCCCTTCAATAAAAGTTACTAGATGAACACAAAAAAAAGACAGATTTATGGAAGAAACTTATTAAACTTCTAACTTGTACGTCTTTAAATGTTAAAATTCCGGATTATAAAATGCAAGCTCTCATTACATTATTCAAAAAAACATTGACGAAGAAATAAATGAGTTCGCAAAGTGATTTATTTTCTACAATCATTATCTAACGAGCCTTGAAACATAATTTAAATTAATCTCATTTCGGAAAAAATTTAAACTTGTTTCTCTAATTCTCTTTTATTCAGTTAATTAACTTCATTTTTCTGAACTAACTAATCCCTTTCATTATTTTAATGTAATTAAGGGAAATTTTTTTCTTGTTTCATTTGTCTCTTTTTTCGAAATAAAAACTATTCTTTGTTCTTAAAGAAACCTTTGTTTCAAATCTAAATAAATTTCTAGAAGTTATGAAACCGTGCGCTGTGAGAAAAAAAGTCTTTCAACATTAAACCGTAATATTGATATGATATGTAATGAACCATATCATATCAATATTACGGTACTCATTACATATAATATTGATATGTAATGAACCATAATATCCAGAAAAACTTCAACAACCAGAATAAGTGGATAAATTAAAATTTATTTCTCTCAATGTGGAACCATTGCATCATATTATAAAGCTTAAGAAAAAAAATTTATTTGGAAGATAATAGGGTTCAAATAAAGGTTGTATTTAATTTGAATAATACTAAGATTTCCAATCTCAAATAAGCAGGTTTCGGATTTTTATAACTTTGGTTTTGCTCTTCGTGATTTCATTAATGATTATTTATTGCTTTATAACTATTCCACACTTTCTCACATAAACTTTAACTTGTCCTAATATACATCTCTCCCAAATACGTAATTTTTTCGGTTACTGGAGGTAAAGGTTAAAGCAAAACTGTATAAACATATTAAAGGTGACAGATAGGTAAAAAGCAAAGAAAATTCCAAATTCCACACAGTTAAAGAACATTATTTTTATTTTAATGCTTGACCGAAAACAGGATTTCATTAAATTCTTGACTCTGAATGGGATTTCATAGCAAAATTCTGAATCCTATGGAACATGCATCATAAATCTTCCATCTACTAAAATAAATTACAAAACAAGTTAGTCAACTCAATAACTATAATCTTGTTTCAAATGTATTATTTTCATCATGATATTTTTCATTTTTTGGAAGAGAATTTCGATTCTCTAAAAGAAGTTCCTGTTCCTGCAACAAAATCATGTCTTCTTAATTAGTATAGTATTTTGTTAAAAGGGCGTGTGTAGCGATAAAATTTTAATATTCAAATGCGGAATATTAGAACAGAATCCATTCAAATTTGCACTGAATTGGATGTTTAAAAAAGAGTATCCAGCAAATAGATTTTTAATACAGATGGCATGTTTCGGACCCATCGGTTCAAATGAAAAAAAATAAATTCCTTTTAACATCGAATGAACAGAAAGTGAAATATTCATTTTCAAATAAAGGTGGAAAAATTTACTAACCTTTAACATATTCAAATATAAATATTAAGCGGAGCGCTAACCTCTCAACGAGGTGAAACGAGTTCGAATGCCGGTGCTGACCGCTCATGATAGTTCTGTTCTCGGATTAATTTTTTTGTCAATAATACATATCTGCTTAACAAGCGTTAGATTTTAAATAACAGTCTGTTTTCTGTGAAATAAAAGGTTTTTAATTGGTACACCAACAGACAGTTTTTTTTTTTTTTTTGTAAATTCAACAGAATTTTTTTATATTATGAAAGATTAGAATATATTTCTTCACCGAACTTTAAGTTATTTCGCAGAAGGGAATTCTTACAAAATTTTCCTTTTTATATAATATCATGTTTACATTTATTCGAGTTTTCCCTTTTCTTTGATTATGACAGATGAGTTGAGATGAGTAGACTTGCGTGTTGGGACTCAATTTTTGGAAGCTGTAAAAAGCAGAAAAGTTCTTTCGGGACTTCGAATGATCTTCGAACATTTATTTCAACACAAACTAGTTTTGAAAACTTTCTGTTTTCTCAACATTATCTTTTATCCAGTAATTTTGATCTAAGCCAAATAAATCAACATTTAAATTTATGTATTCTTTAGTATTTTTTTTTGTTTATAAGTGGAATGTTTTATTTTATTTCATAACGACGTTGAACAGCCGACCCAATTTTTTTGGAATTACGACAATTAACATTCAACTCCGTTGCCTTGTAATTTTAAACTAAATCTAGAAGGCAAGGGAACATCTGGATCAAGTATTGGGAGAATTTGATTTCTTTCGTGGAGGACTTTTTGTTAAAACTTACATGTATTTGAATAGCATGTAGAGGAGAACCACGAAAACCTCTCACGGACAGAGGGGACTCTAACCCATAATCCGTCTACAACTGAGGATATTTTACGTCAGCACTGAGCCATAGGATTTTAAATAATCTCTTTGTATTCTTTTTTAATTATACAAATTAGATGAACACAGTCTTACACAAAACAGCCTACGTTAAAAAGTAATTAAAATTTGCCATTTAAGAATTATAAAATAATAACTAATTATGTTAACTATAAAATATTTCATAATTAATCAAGTTATATAATATAATGAACGAACATTTTCAGATGTAATAATTAATCTAAATTAATGAGTGTAATATTTTCTTAACATTAAGAAGGGAAGATAAAGATATATTACTAATTCAGTCAAATAAGGAAAAAATTAAGAACATGCACTTTATAACTTGTATTAACTCTGATGAGAGCCAGAGATATATAGATCTTCTTTTTTTATTCATGATCATATCATAAGTATAATTTTTCTGTTTAAAATCACGAAATATTAAGAAAATAATTACTCTTTTTGATAAATAAAGAGAGAATTATTTCATATTTAATTTTGGGATATAAATGTTTTTCAGATCATGCTCCTAGTACACAATGGCACAATGCTAAAAGGACAACAAAATTGATCAATATTATGGTTCAAAATAACAAATTCATAAATAGCTGCTGAAACAGTTGTTTCTGATCGTGCACCCTGCGCTAAAAAAGGATAAAATGTTAAAGGGGCAAAAAAATTTCTTAACATTTTGGTTCAAATTAACAACTTTATAATTCAGTTTTTTTAGTGACTGAAACACAAAGTGCACCATGCAAATTGCGATTGAATGTTAAAGCTGTAGCAAAATTACTTAGTAATATGGTTCAAAGTAGCAAACTTCATGATTTAGTGTTTTAATGACTGAAATATAAGATAGTTTCAGATCATGCACCGTGCATATAAGGACACAATGTTAGGGTTGCAACAACATTGTTTAATATTATGGTTCAAATAATTAAATTTGTGATTTAGTCTTTTAGTGACTGAAGCATAAAGCTCTTTTGGATCAATTGCAGTGCACATAAGGACACAATGATAAGGTTGCCAAAAAATTGCCCAATATTATGGCTTAAAGTAGCAATTTTATGATTCAGTCGTTCAGTGACAGAAACATAAAATTGTTTCAGATTATGCACCGTGTACATAATGACACAATGTTAAAGGTTGCAACAAAATTGCTCAATGTTGTGTTTCGAAATAGCAACTTCAGCTCGTTTAGCGACAGAAATTTAAAGTTGTTTCTGATAATACACAGTACATATAATCACAAAACATTTAGTTTGAAATAAAATTACTCAACATAATGGTTCGTAGTATTAATTTTGTGGTTTAGTCTATTACTAATAATCTTGAAAATGCAATGAAAAACATTTATGACTCACTTTTGTTCTAAATTCAACCCCCTTTTTTCTTTAATAGAAATTATAAACTATTGTAAAATATTATTGCTAGATTTATAGAATCTTCTTTATTCTTATGAACTTTGCTAAGAAATCGATTTATTTTCAGAATTGTGTTTTATATGTTCTTTTTTTACCGTCAACGGTCAACTCTTTTGACAAGAAGTTTAAGTTATTGTAATTATTTTTTTTAATTTTGGCTTTCGTAAAATGTCGCGTAAAGTTTTGCAAAATTTTTACAATGACTAAAAGAAAGTATTGCCATTGAAAAAGAAATTTATCTATTCTTCTACTACGAAATCCTCAACCACACTACTTTAAAGAAAATTTCTCGTATTGCAAATTGTTGAAAGGAAAGAAACCTGCTTTGCATTAAAAAGGAAAGCCAATACTCCAACTTTTATAAAATGCAAAGTCTTATCTTTTGCGAAAGTTGTGAAAATATCCGATGCTGAGGCTGAATAGTATCACTTTCTTATCTTTTACTATAAGAAATTATCTTAAAAGTCATTAGGTATTAAACTTTTGCATGATAAGTTCACGCATATGCTTTTTTGCAGATAAAAATCGAAATTGATCAAATTAATTAATCGTTAAAGATTTAGTTCCTTAATTTTTTTAATGTTACATAATTTCTCTCAAAGTTTTTTAAAATTATGCAAGCAAATTTCGAGCCTAGTAAAAACAGTTTTAAGAGAAAGAAATTTCTAATGCTTAAGAGGTTTTATGCTTGCGTGAAAGTATGTTTTTATGAAAGCAATATTTTATGCTTTATTATCTACACACTTTTTTTGTTTTGTATTATAAATTTTTATATTTATTTAAAATTTAAAAACAAATATAGATACTCACATTTTAAGAAACTTCTTCGAACAGCCTTCTGGTATATGCGTCGAGCGAAAATGTCACAAAAGTGACGAAATAACTATCACAACTTCTTCAAGGAAACGAAAAATCATCAAAATTAAATAATTATTTATTCGTTCTTTTTCAAAAAGAAAAAAAAAACATCTTGTCTTGCCAAATGCATCTAACTTATCAAATAATATCTTTACCGTGGGCACTATACAATGTCACTCACACAACACAAGAACGACAGATAGAACTTAGAGATAAATTTGCCACATGCCCGAGGCGAGATTCGCATCCGGGATCTGCCTGATACGAAGCCAACTCTCTCACCGCCACGCATTCGGTCGGTTTGTTTCATCATTTTAATTTCATTTGTCCAATTTTCACTCTAGTTAACAATATCTTACAATGCACAGCGATGAGCTTCTGAGTTGAGGAAACATTTTCGTCATGCATTTGATAGTTCATATTATGTAACAAAGCACGTGATTTCGAGACGATGGGAATCTCAAAATGAACAAAATACAGCTCAAGGATTGCTGAATCGCCTAAAGTAAGAGTTTCATTTCCGAGAGTGTAAATAATTTTGGATTGTTTCAGTTTTTATTTATTTATTTAATTTTAAAAAATTTTATTTTTCAGAGTTGAGTTTAAATAAATGTGTTTAACTTGATCCTCTTTATGCTCTTTATAATTCATACACTTTAATATGTTTCTCCAAGTATTTTTTCAATTAATGATTGTCCAAAAATGGATTTTCCTACTCAGTTTCTTGAGAAGTTATCTAGTGGTGCAGACGGTTTAGGTGTCGCACACATCAATGGTTAGAGATCTGCGGGTAGTGAGTTCTGACAATCGGCAACAAAGCAATCGGCTGGTGTAAGCAGCAAAGTGCACGTTAAATCTGCAGTTGCTGAAACTTCTTTCGTTGGCAGTGGTGTGAAGTTGTAAGAAAAGAATATAAGGTCAGGCGTTGTCTACATGGTTTGGCATGCTTACCATGGCCTTAAAAAGATACATCCCTTAAAAATGGAGGTAGATACTTAGACACGGTTGAGTGGTGTGTGTACATAAATATGATACTTTCAATTTTACCATAAAAATGTTACCAAATGCGATATTATAAATGTTCTAAAATATTGTTCAAATGTGCTTCAATATTAACAAGGTCACCAGTTGAGCCATGTTATTGTGCAATATTGCCTTTTTTTTACATTGGATGGCACAAAATTACAGTTTATTTGATCATCTTAGTATGGATACATTTATTTTCCTGAAAGTTAGCACTTTTCTACATTAATTTTACCACTCTTCATATGTTTGCTTATTTATTTTGCATCAGTTTAAGTACTTTCATATCAGTTTAGTACATTCATTAAGCTGTTAGTTAATATTTTTCAAAAGGCATTACAGGTAGTAAAAATAAATATATAACTGCAAATTTATTGACGGGAATGCTATTGAAATAGTTATTTTTGATGAGGTATGTTTTAATATTTTATAAAAAGAAATTCGTTGAATAGTTTTGGGGAATAATGCAGAAATTAATAAATAATTTATCCGAAATATTTATGAAATTTATCTCCAAAACAGTTATGAAACTCTTTACCAAAACAGTTATAAAGAAATGTTAGAATGCTACACACGGAAAATATATATAAACAATTTGTTTTAAACAAATTGTTTATGTATATTTTCCGTGTATAAATTGGCTTATAAAGTATAAATTCGCTTCTAAGCAGCCTTTGAGTCAAACAGTCTCAAGAAGCGTAGTTTTGTTTGTTAAGAAAAAATTAAATAATAAGCTAATATAAATTTCTCAACACGCAGCATATAACTTGAATATTCAACCAAATAAAATTATGTTATAAAGTCCAAACAACTAACTTTTTTATAAGATTATAAGATATTACTTCGAAAAGCAATATTAAATTTAAAAAAAACTGAAAGAATAAACACAGGATAAAACGCCTAAATAGTTAATGATACTTAAATACTTTGAGGCATTAAAAATGAAGTAAAAGAGAACTGACATTTCAATGCCTTTACCCTACAGCTCTGATTTGAGTAAAGAATAAAATTTAAATATTAGAGCTACTTAATTCTTAGCTAAAAACTTCTTTTTCGTAGTCTTTAAAGTAATTTCGCAAATCGGTTTAACATTTTATAAGTAAGGAAATTCATCTTTTACTTACGACTTTTACTTCAAATTTTTCAGAAGAAAACTTTTATTCTCTGATACTTTTCTTGTTTTACTCACTTGTATTTTTAACTGAAAGGGAATCTAAGATAGTGTCTTATTACACAATTTAATAAAGTTATTTATTTTATTTGCTCTTTTCAACGATATTAAAATATAAAATTGTAAAATAAGGCCTAAATGTATTTATTTCTAATTAAAGAGGAGATGTTTTAAATTCCATTTGATTTTTAATTGACTATATGATACACATTTTTTTTAAATGTTTTACATTTTTCCACAGCAGTATAATATAAGATTTCAAAAGGTTTAAAGACATTTACGCTGAATTAAAGAGGAGGTAACTAAAAATGATAGTTCCTAGTTTTTTTGTAAATTACATAATTAATTAGAGAGTAATTTGCTTACTTTTAAATATATTATTATATTATATTTTTTATTATGTTATTTAAATTACATTAATTGTATTATTAATTATAATTTGTTTCAATTATAAATACTTTATAATAACTTTAAAAAATTTAAGCTCATGGGCTAAGGGGGTATGAATTTCATATTCATACCCCCTTTCCAATACCGGTAATCATTTTGTATTTATATAGTTAACACACTAAATTAAATGTTCAATGTTTTTTTTAATTTTTTATTTACAATGGCCAAAGTTGCAAAAGACCACTCACCACAAAGGAAAGAACTACAAAATAAACAAACACAACAAACAAAAACAAACTTGGCAAGAAAAGTCTATGACCCCAATAAGTGTCTTGCGCCAGTAACGGTCACACAAAAAGATGTCCCCCAGTGCTGGGCAAAGACGAAGGTGGTCTGCATCCATCTCCGCTTGAAGGTCACAGTATTATCCGCTTGAAGGTCACACTATATTAGTCCCTGGTCACAGAGCATACACAAAGGGGCTCGAGCAACACAAATTCGATGAAGATGTTTGAGGAGGCAGTCAGTCGAAACCCAGCAACTGCCCTTTGTCTTGGCCACATAGGAAGATCTTTGAGATTATTCCCCCAGATCTTACCAGAATTTTTCTCTGTGTACTGGTTTAAAGTGAGAACCATAATCTTTTTCTTGATTAGGCACTTGGCATTGCTGAGAGGGACAGCTTTCTTTGGTGTCTGTAGGATAGAAGCTCCCTGCTTAGCAATATGGTCTGCTAACTCATTACCAGCTACACCTCAGTGTCCCGGGATTCACAGCAAAAAAATTTCATTAGAAAGCCCGAACAGATCCTGTAGGAACTTTTTACACTCAAGGATGTTAAAGGAGGTAGGAGTAGTGTTTGAATTCACAGCAAAAATTGCCGCTTTTGAGTCATAAAAGATAACAGGCTTAACAAAATTGTTCACATGACGATGCAGCTGCGACAGAGCTACACGAATAGCAGCAACCTCACCATCAAAGGCAGCTGTGCATTTTTCATGTTCACTGTAATATGAATTATTTTTAATGTAATTCTTTACTTGCTGTAAACAATTTAATTTCTAATATTTTAAAAATAATAGTTACTGCGTTATATTTTGATTTTGTTAAGCTATTTCGATATTTTTTGTTTTTCTTCTAATTAAGTATTTTTAGAAAAATACTCTTTTGCTGCTGAATACAATGGTTAATTTTTCTGAAAAATGATTTTAGGATAAAGTTATATATTACTGTTAAGCTATGATAGCATTTATCTATAGAATACATGAAGCAAAAAAAATTAAATTCCATTCTACAATGTTAAGGACTGATATTAAAAATAATAATGTGCCATTGTCATGCTTTAATTTTAGATATACTACAAACTTTTGAAATTATAATTCTACCAGTGCTTCGCTTGTTTTAAATGAAATGGAGACTTTTAATAGTTTTACTAATTTAAATTATCGAAATTATATAAATCTGCAGAAAATACCGGTTTCTCAGCTAGTAATGCATTTTAAGTTAACTACTTAATGAATTTCTTCACTGAAATATCCGTCTTAATACCTTCTAAACAAACATGCATTGTATGCCATGTGTCATAAAGATACCCCGCGAAACTTAAGCTGAAAGATACATTTGATAACGTCATTTTAAAAAAATGATTTGAATTTTAAAGGTGAAAAAATTCGATATATTCGAGAGCTCAAAACTAAACTTCCTTCCATCAAAACTTTGTGCTGAAAAGAATCAAACAAATTATAAAAAAAAAAACTTAAATTGGTGAGAAAATTAAAGTAAAATAAAGATGAAAAAGTAAAAAATAAAAACATTTGATTTTAATGATCATTTTCTCTAATGTTGTTTCTTATCCTTTTTTATTTTCCATTTTTGTCATCAAATTTGGAATTTCTTTTTCAAATCTCATTTGTTCAGGAACGTCTTTTAAGTCTTGAGACAGGGTGCCTATATTTGAGCGCGCTTGGAACATATCTGATTTTTTCAACTTTTAAAATTATGATGTAAACGAAGTGTTTATGATATCATAATATTTGTCACTAAATTTTCGTTTCTTAATATCCTAATGTTACTTTTGAATTTTTTTTTGTTTCGATATCTTTTAAAAGTAAATAATTATCCTGATTTGATTTGTGACTTAATATCTATAAAATATGTATTATCATAAGTAAAAGACGTGTCACAGGGGTCAAATTAACGATTGTATGATAATACTTTACGAGTGAACTGAGAAATTTATAAATAAATAATATTTTTTTTTCTTCGAATGGCAGGCACTGAACATTATTCTTCGCCTTAGAAGATGCCGGAATTATTACTCATTTCACGTTCCCCAGTGGGTACCTGTGAACCAAAGTCACGGAGGCGAGCAACATTACCCACGGCACACTGCCACAAACCCGTTTATAAGGTGGGCCACATTCACACATCACATACAACAGCGGACAACACAAGAGAGAAAAGCAACCATGCCCAGAGCGGGATTCGAACCCGCAGCCATTGCAGTCAGGCGCGCTAACCGCTCGGCCACCTGGCAGGCTAATAAATTAATAAATGGATACATTTATTTTTTAGTTCCAACAATATATTTATCTATTTAAATTGTTTAAAAAAATCAGTTCAAAACAGTGAAAACAAATATATCATCCAATATTCTGTATTTTATATAATAAAAAGATTAAAAAATATTTTCGAATATATGTTCTTAGAATTTATATAACATTTTCGAACTTAGTTTTCGCAGAATTCCCGACGCATTTTCGTTTCTTACACGTAAATATTTGAAAACATGAAAAATATTTCAGTTTTTTTTCTCTGTTTAGACCGTTTTGAATTATTCATTTTTAGTCATATATTCAAATAAAAATATTCACTCTGTGCTTTAAGATATAAAATTTTACTACGCATACAACAATTCTTTTTAAAGCTATTTTCGATTTGTTTCAAAATGAAGAGCATGAAATACTTGAAATATGAAATAAAAACATTTATCATCCCAATATTTTTATAATCTTTTTTAAACTCATTCTATTTTTCGTTTTGTTTAAACTGATCACCGAGACTGAACAATTACCCATTCTGCTTTTTAAATTGAATACCTATTTATTTAACTATTAAACTACATTAAACAACTATTCATGTTATTAACTATTAAAAACACATTAAACAACTTGTATACCATGTCTTAAGTTATATTAATAGAAGATGTGCAGTGCATAGAAAACAGACCTCACTGAATTACTTTTGATCTTTTTCACAAACATGACTGTCTTGAAATTAAATTTCTCAGGAACTAAACGACCAATTTCATTCAAATTTTATAATTTGATTTGAAAAATTATATTCCTTAAAACGATGTAAAAAAGCGAACACCCTACAGTTCAAAATTTTAACTATTATTAAAAAAAGTAGAACAATAAAAGTATTCATTAAAAGTTTTTTATCATGGAATTATCTTAGATGGATAAACGAATTTTATAATGGCATGCAAAATTATTTTGATTCACTTAAAAAATTTAGTGATTTATGGCGAAATATAAAGGAGGGAAGTAACAATTAGAAAAACCGCCGGCCAGTAGCCGAGTGGTTAGCACGCCTGACTGCGAAGCCAATGGCTACGGGTTCGAGTCCCGCTCTGGGCATGGATGTTTCTCTCTCTTGTGTTGTCCTCTGTTGTGTGTGATGTGTGAATGTGGCCCACCCTATGAACGGGTTTGTGGCAGTGTGGTGTGGATAATGTTGCTCGCCTTCGTCACTTTGGTTCACAGGTGCCCACTGGGTAACGTGAAATGAGTAACAATTCCGGCATCTTCTTAGGCGAAGAATAAAGTTCAGTGCCTGCCATTTGAAAAAAAAAACAATTAGGAAATTGAACTATTTGATCAAATTCTATTCGGATCTTAATTTCCTGATTTTGGTTTCCCTCTATATTTGGGGGTAGGAAAGTCCGTTGAATCCGTTGGGAAAAAGGTATGTTTATTCAGAGAAAGTAGATTTTTGTGTCAGATTTCGTAACTTAAATATAATTAAATAGCATATTTGAGATCATCGTCTCAAACCATTAAGATTGAGTCCTAGAACGTGAAGATCCGATCATTAGAACGAAAGTTATTCATAATTCATTCTTAGCGATATGTTTTATCTTCTTTTTTGCCTTCCATACTGTGACACTCTTGTGTCATAGTTTACGTAAAACCTAGCCCTTACTGGTATCGTCTGATGGAAGTTTACAAAGCAATTTCACGTTTCATAAACTTTGTTTAAAAATATTATAATACACTCTATAACAAAAAATCGATTCACCAAGAATGCACTAAGACGCATAAAATCGACGCTCGATCAGGCTGGAATAATGTCGACTGGGGACGTATAGTCTTAAGCGACGAATCCCGCTTCCAACTGTGTCTTGACGATCATCGAAGACGTGTTTGGAGACGCACATGGCAGAGGGGGGATCCTGCCTTCACTATTGCACGCCACACCGGCCCTCGACAAGGCATTATGGTCTGGGGTGCCATTTCCTTTGACAGCCGGACCCCTTTGGTCGTCATTAGAGGTACACTTACTGCACAGTGGTACGTCGACGACATCCTAAGACCTGTTTTGCTACCGTTTCTTTTGCAGCGCCGTGGGCTGGTTTTTCAGCAGGACAATGCCAGACCACATACGGCATGTGTTGCTAGAAACTGTCTGCAAGCTTGTCAAACTCTTCCTTGGCCTGCCAGATCACCATATCCTTTTCCCATCGAGAATATCTGGGATATGATGGGAAGGCGATTGCATCTGGCACTGAATGTTGATGACCTCGTTCGACAATTGGATCGAATTTGGCAGGAAATACCGCAAGAGACCATCCAGGAGCTTTATCGGTCTATGCCACTCCATGTGGCAGAAATTCAGGCTAGAGGCGGGTCAACACCTTATTGAACTTGTTACTGTAACTCTGCCATAAATTATTCAATTGTTCTGAAATTTTTATCAATTACTATTCTGTACATTGTCTTCCAATCCACCAATTTTCGTTTCAATCGGACAACTCCTTCTTGGCGAGTCGATTTTTTTGTTATAGAATGTATTTACGATGTAGTTAAAGGATATACTTTCTGAAGTAAGCTGCATTATAAAAATAAAATTTTCTTTCTCACTAAATACTGGCCATTTACATGAAAAATTAGACAATTTTACACGAAGTTTTTCAAATAATAATTAAAAGTATTTATGCAATAAAAATCTGACTACATTAGAAATAAGCATCGGTTTTGTTTTCAAGTATTTCAGATAAAAGTTATTCGTGAATATTGAAATTCTTGAATCATAAGTTATCGATGTTTTTTAAATTTACTTGCACAGTCACGAAAAATTTTCTCAAATTAGAGAGCAACTTGAATATTTTTCAATTTTAAACAAAACACGATAAAATGTCAACGAATCAACATAGAGATAAATGCAAGTTAAACTTTACTTATAATTTCTAAACAACGTACTACTTTGAAGTATGAGATAAAATAAATAATAGCACAAAACTAAAAACATTTCTGTTTTTAATTTTCTTTTTTAAATTCACATTTTTAAGTATGCTGCTTTCAACTAAACATGCACTAACAACCGGAAATAAATACCCAGCTTCTTAGTATGAAAAAAAAAATAGTTTGTAACTTATTTTCTTTTCGCATTAAAAAGAGAGACAATTTTTTAAGTAAAATTCGGACATAATTTATCTTCTTTCCTCTAAAGAATTCATTTGATTTTCTTCTTTTTAATTTTTTTACTTCTTTCATTTAATCATGAATGTTATAAAATAGAAACCGTTTTGTTATTATTTTATAAAAAGGTATGAAAGTAGCGTAATTTCTTTCAGAAAATATTATACGATTTTTTTTAAAAAAGATGGAAAAAAATGGAACTAACTCTGAATGTTATTTAAGAACTAAGATTTAAATATGAATTTTTCCGTTTTTTTAATTTTTGATGTAAACATTATTTATGTGATATGCAAAAAATAACGAAACTGTGCCACCGTTAAAAATATTAATATCTTTTACTTCTAATTAAAAATGATCAATGAAGTAATAAAAGCTTTTAATACGATATTTTGAAACTTAAAATTTATTTGATATAAGTAAAATATTTAAACAAAATAAAGTGACTTAATTACTTCTTAGAATTTCAAAATAAGTAAAAACTCAAATTGGAAATGTTAACCTCTGTTAGTCTCTATTAATTATGTGACATTATATTTTCATACTTATAGAAAAATTTGAGGAGATTTAACAATTTAAAATCATTTTATGTATTTCCTAATCACTCGTATTCATTTTCTAATAGATTGTAGACAGGTGATGTATTTAGAAACTGTTCTGTAAGCTTATATAATTTACTTATTTGCTATGAAAAGCTTCGTTTTTTGTAATATTGTGACTGCAATTTTTTTGTTTCTTCGTTCGCAATTGTTAATCTCTATAAAATAGTTTTAAAAAAATCCTTTAAGACTGTCACAATAATGAAGTTGCAGTCGATTGCAAATCACTTGTGGTGGTGAACCAATTACTCATGAATTCTTCAGTGCTTATTGTGTTAGAAATTATGACTAGAATTGCAATAATCCCGTTATGCTAATAAGTCCCACTATGCCAGTTACTCCAAATGCTGCTTTCTAAGTTCAGAAAATAGTAATACCAGAATTCAAGCGATTTACTTTTATTCATTTTTTAGTAGTCCTATAGTAGTCCCTGTGGACAGGAAGTTTTAAGAAAATCTTTCCTTTCACAGCCCGTTGTATGCCATGAGAAACATGGAGGATGCACAATTTCATTACCAACTGGATAATCATTACAATGCAATTAACATTGAGTTTTTTTTATCACCTTCATTTCCCTAACTAGTTGGTATCCTACTCAGAGAACAAAAAAAGCTTCGTCAAAACTACCAGAGTTACCTACTATTTTATGGGAAAACAGAAAGAACGGTATTTTTTGCCTAACCGCTTCGGTAATTATTTTGGAAAATTTGACAATAAATTGTTGTTTTATAATGTTTGTTAAAATTTGGTAATTTTGTCATTCTACCTTAGAGCATGGCATAAAACCATTTAAAATAAACTCAGCGGCGCGACAGCCCACTGTGGGCCAAAGCCTACTGTGCCCATCTCAGTTTTCTTGACATTCGGCTATGTGGTGCAGGAGAAGATGTTCCGGTCAGGTGGTCAGCCGAACGCGGAACCCCCAGTGTTTAGTTCCCAAGCATGCTTGGTACTCATTCATCGACCCACTGAAGGGATGAAAGACTGAGTCAACCTTGCCCGGCCTGAGGATCGAACCAAGGACCTGTGGCACGACTACCGCTCAGCCACCGGGTGTCATAAAACCATTTATTAGGATAAATTTACTTTTCAGTTTTGTATTTTTACTAAATGTCTGGTTACACGAATAATAATTTAGAAAACCAGAATTTCCCGAATTATATTATATGTACGGGAAATTTACTGAATAAATGATTTAAGTACCGTATAGCTTTGTTTTCTACCATAATTAGGTTTCTTTTCACCAAAAAATTTCTTTACTATTCAGTACGGTAATTTCACCAAAATTTTTTTCTCTGTGTATTGATCTGAAACTGCTTAAGCTTCAATCTGTCTTCAGGATCGGAACCCAATCTAGATACTAAACTTAATAATGGCATCTTAGTGTCTTAAACACTTTGCCATCGCTGCTTTTACAATTCACAGAATACACAAATTAACTTTGAATTAGAGATGCTAGTCACTGATCATTTGAGTGCTAACCAGTGAGGGCTAAAACACAATGAAATCTCTTGGGAGCAAAAACTCTCCTATCTACAGTAAAATGGTCCTTGATGGAGGTTGGTAATTCTCAGAGGTTACCTGTGCTGACTTTAAAACTGTTCTCGAAGGTACATGCTTTTTCGCAACCAATTTTATTTTTAGTCAGAGTCAATTTTTTGGTGCCGAAATGTCACTTCTGTTTTCATCATGAAAAGACAGATCAATAAATAAAATCCCAATTATGTGTGGAAACAAATTTAAAAATCATGACTGATAAAGCTATTTCATATAAATAAACAATTATGTTTTTTTTAAAGTTTGCATTTAATTTTGTATCATAAAAATTAGTTAGCTTCAAAGATAAGAAGAGGTTTGTTTGTTTTTTCTGAAATAGCGTTTTTTTGTAATTTAACTTTCAACTCTAGAAGTAAATCATTGATAGAACTTTATTCAGTGCACTCTGACTTAAACATGATGTTGTATCGTCAAGATCTCTCTAAATAAGGATCTCATGTAAATATTTAGAATACATTTTAATCTACTTATTTGTTTTGTTAAATTGTTTGTTTTGATAAAGTTTCATGTGTGTCCGTATTTGACCTTTTCCGCATTTGTTTTATATGTTTGCCCGGTCGCCGGGAGAGGTTTTAATGGTCTCTACAGAAGGTTTTCTTCAATACAACGTCTATGGAAAAAATTCCGTGCCTCCCAATAGTGGTCGCAAATAGACGGGGTCACTACAAAGAGGTGGTCTTTCCTGGTGGTTTCACTACATAAGAATTCACTCAGGAGCATCAAAAGAAAGTTAAAATCATTTAAAAACAATTTATACAGTAAAATTGTTATAATGCACTGTTGCATAAGACCAAAGAAGCTGTCGATATTATAAATAATTAAATTTTTATAATAATAATTTTTTAAGTATTTGTCTCCTTGCGTTTATTTTAAAATACGTTATCCTTAGAGCTTACTTGTATAAAAGGCTAAACATGAATTAAAGAAACTAAAGAAACGTGGTTATTTCTTCCACCTCCTCAGTTACTGTTTACCTATGAAAAAAAGTAATGAAAGAATCGTAGAAGTGCTCTATAGGTTCAGTAAGGATCTATTTTCCACTTGGCGACGGTAAATGATTGCCAACTCTGCCCTTTATAGACTACGTGATAGATAAATAAATACGCCCTGGAAAAGTTAATTGCTTTCTCTATCTTTCTTTGACCACCAAGAAAGCAATATAGAGTGAATAAGGAAGCAGACATTGGGAATAATTCTCGCTAGATTAGTGCTGTTTTCAAATGTCATTTATTTACTGAATAAAATACCTGCATTGAAAGGTGCTTCTTTGAAATAAAGTCTAATATAATATACTTGATTAAATGATTTTATGCGAGTTAAGTTATATTTCATGCATAAGCACATCTTATACAAACAAATAATCACATTATCGCAGCAGTTAATATGTGAAAATCCAGCAAAACTTAAGTTTAAATTGCTTTCATATAAAAAATTTGTTAATTTCAAAAACTTGGCAATTCATTCTTTTTCAACAGGTCATTCTCACAGGTAATGATTTCTTAGCTTTATCAGTAATCACAAATTTTTAGTAGTTTTTATATTTTCGTTTTCATGTAGATGCAACTAATTTCCTGTTTGTGAATCAAACAAATTTTTTATTTGTAAATTCAACCATTTTTTAGTTGACGATGCAAATAGTTTTGTACTTGTGGATCAAACTAATTCATAATTTGTTGATACAACCAATTTTTTATTTTAGATGCAGCAGATTTTCTATTTCTGTATCCAATCAATTCTTAATTTGTAGATTCATTTAAGCTTTTAATTATAGATTCAGAATATTTCCTGTTTTTTGATCTAAATAATTCTTAATTTGTAGATTCAACAGATTTATTAATTGTTGATGGAAGTAATTTTCTATTTCTGGAGCCAACTTATTCTTAAATTTTTGGTGCAACCAATTTTTTTTTATTGTAGATGTAACAAGTTCTCTATTTGAGGACCCAAGAGATTCTTAATACTTAGATTCTACCAATTGTTTGATTGTAGAAGCAAATAATTTTCTATTTCTGCACCCAACTTATTCTTAATTTGTAGATTCAACCAATTTTTTGTTTAAAGATCTATACGAATACAATACTCTCATTCACGCACAGATGGCAGCACCATAAACTGCTAAGCTATCTCTAATGTATAGGTTTGTTTTTACTACTTTGAAACTATACTGGGTGTAAATGGTTAGAAAACCGTATAATTTTGTATTCATGGTCTTTTCAAGATTCTAGTTGTAAACTGTTTCAAAACTTTAAAAGTGAAACATGTCCTTTACCGTTATTTTTACTGCTTAATTGGAAGGACAGACTGCTGAAAGATATTTTACCATAATTTTTGAATAAAACTTCTAGCAGTGCAAAGTAGCAAAAATATTAAAATATATGTGCTGTATACATAATGATGATAAAGATTACAATTTGAAACACCAATTTATAAATTCATTATCTCTTTCTTTTTTTAAACAAACTTTTAAATGCTTTTTTACACTTTTAACTTTTCAGCTAGATTCGTGACGATTTTTTATTAAAAGATAGAAAACATTCAAAAGCTGCTATTTTTTTGTATGGAGCTTCAAGAAAAAGAGAACATCAACGAGAATATTTTCTTACCTGTCAGGGAAAGTCTCTTGAGAATTAATGATCTCTTTCTTTTGGATAGTAAGACTTGGTTTTTCTCTTCATGTTTTGGCAACACTCCAGTGATTTCAAGAGATGACGTTAATAAAAAAAACCCTACTCTTTGTCAATAAATCGGATATTACTCATGTTTTACACATATAAAAAGAGTCCTTTGACTGGGTAACTTTAGGCAGTTATTAAAAATTTAGTGTATATTTTAGATGTTGTACTATGCGCCAAAAAGATTTTTAAAAAATACACCATCCTGAATAACTTTTGTTCTAATTATCGGATCTTCACGTTCTGGGATTTAATCTTAATGGTTCAAAGGGGTGACCCGAATATACTAATTAATTAGTGCAGACAATATATTAAGCTATGTAATCAGATACAAAAACGTATCCATTGACCATTGATTTTCAATGGATTCGGATTTCTAATCCCGAAATATAGGGGTAGCCGCTATTCGCAAAACATGGTCACCATAGTTTGGTCAGGTGACCCAAAAATAAATTTCAATAAATATTTATTGTTTTTTTTATTATTTTATTTAATAATAGACGAAGAAATTTTGGATTGTAAAATACACAAATTTTTTAAATAATTTTAAACTTGGTAATTTTACATGGTAAAATACAAACAAAATTTGAACGAAAATGGTAAAATAGTTCCTGAGTAAATGAATTTTAAAAAATTCAGATACTTAGAAAATCAATTTATCAAGCAGAATTCGACCGATTTAGCTCAAATTTTGTATTTTGAGATGTAAAAATACGTTTTTTAAAATGTAAGGAATTGTATACCCTATAATTCACTTACTTTTTAATCAATATATCAAGATTATGCTTTTTTGTAAAGAAAATTATTAAAATTTTTTTTATTTAATTGCACTCATATTATAGCCCCTCATAGTAAAAGTATTATAAACAAATATTTTTATTAGGATATAGCAAAAATTGTAAAAATATTTTACTATTTTTACTATAGCCTAGTGCTTAAAAAATCGGAAGCCGGTCAGAAGGTACTGAGGTTCCATGCGCAACTCCGCTATCGATTACATACGCCATACGTTCTCGTAAAAATCTTCGGAATTGAATGTCCTATGGTCGCTGAGCAGTACCATGATTACAAGCACCTGGAGAGAATTTCCTACCGCTTGAGATCTTTGTATAAAATGATGTTGTGCAGTGACTACAAATAAAAATATATATATATATAGTCCTCAAATTTGTCGACATTGAGAATCTAAAAGACGTACCTTTGCAGTGATCTCTTTTCGAACGAAGGGAGCGGCCTTCTGACTTTTTTCTCAAAAGAAAAATGGCTGGTGAGCTTGGCTTGTCTAAGTGTTATTAAGAACGACAGAATATTTAAACTGAAAAGTATTTTTATTACTGCTCAAATATTTTAACTGAAGTAAGTTCCAAAGTGCCATGTTTTATAATACCCAATACGAATTCTGATACAGCGCTATAAGTATTTTCATACATATACTTTCTTGATTTTTGAAATCAACTTTACGTTAAAATTATGATTTAGAAAGACATTTTTATTTTTAGCAAATGCTAGTCATTGACTATTCTATCTATCCAGTACTTCTTAACAATACAGTCAAAGTCATTTAGTGCACAGCACGTGTCCAAATGAGCAGCAGTCATGGCTTGTCCGGAGTTACATAAAAGACAATCTGATGAAGTAGTCAGCTAGAGGCGAAATAAATGAGAGCGTAGACAATCATGTCTGGTCAGAAGTTTAAACATGGCTACCACAGTAGCACGGAGAGAATCTGGAACACTGTGAGTTCCACAGAGCAAATTCCAGGACTTATCTGTAGCAGCGTGAGATGCCAAACAATGGAAAATTTGGAATGACATTAAAATTTTAATTTTTATTTCCTTTTATTTTCAATTTCTTCAGAAAACTTAGCACGTTACAAAGCTGAAAAGAATTGCACGTAGTTATATAAAAGGTGATGTTAAAATCTTAATAAATTGGTCTTATAACAGTTATTTTTTCCATGATATTATAAACAGCATCAAATATACATCGGCGCTAGCAAATTAAGTGCAATAAACTTACATACATTTTTTTCCTATTTGAGAATGCTACACTAAATATTTATTCAACTTCTTAAATATTGTAGCAGTGCTTTGTATTATCAAGCTGTAGTATTTAAAGAATAGAATAAATAACTGTGCATGTCCTATAAATTACTACGTATAAAAAAATAAACAGTAAAAGTGAAAGTTTTTGCTTTATATAAATTTATTATCGATGTACTTAACCATCTTATCGGCTTTAAGGAAATATTGAGAGTTTCTCCGTTCTAAAACTTTATATCCACTTTCATTTTACAGCCGTCATTGAACAGCCGACCCAATTTTTCGGGCTTGCGACTACAAATGATCAACTCCGTGGCCTTGTAATTTTCAACCCAATCCAGAAGACAATGGAACTATTGGATCAAGTATAGAATTTGCCTTCGTGGAGGTCTTTTTGAGGGAACAAACCAGCATATCCGTTGAATACAAAAGAAAACCACGATAACCTCGAAAGGTTAGCCTCACGGCAAGAGGACTTTAAACTATGATCAGTCTACCACTGATTATATTTTACGTTAACACTTGTATATATATATATATATATATATATATATATATATATATATATAATTTTGGTAAATAAAATCTAAATTACACGGTCTTTAAATCATTCACTTTGTAATCTTTCCTCTTATATGGTAACGGTTAAACCGAAATTCCGTTTTTAAAAATTATAATTCTTATCATCATATATTTAGTAAAAAATACCAAGATAAAACGTAAATTTACTCAAAAGAATGGTTTCCATGTCTTTCCTTCCCGTGTATAGTGCGTGATACAGCTCAGTATCATTAATATTACAAGTTTATAATATTTATCAAATTTTATCGTATATTATAAGACCATATTTTATTGTTAATTTTACTTCAGTCATTTGCAAACGCTTCGATTAAAATTACCTATATCTTTGTTGTTTCCAAAGAAAAAGAAGCAAGGTAAAGTTTACCATATTCTAGTAGTTTTGACCATGCTCTATTTCTCAATGTAAAAACCTAAATGTCATAAATCAGAATATATTAAATAAAAATTTATTTCTTGTTTACGGAAGCTTCTAACCTAATAGTAGTGTTCCGTATATACTACTTAAAAGATAATTTTGGAATCCGAATTAAATAAAAAGACAAAAAGTATTTACTTTGCCGGCCCCGAGCAAAGGATTTCAAATTTTTATCCCGTAAATTAGCCAAAATGTCAAAAGTATTTGCCAAATGCATATCTTAAAAATTTTTCATGATTAATTTTTTCCTGTGGAAAACTATTTTACGATATATTAATTCAGGCTTATATTCTTCGGACTCAATTCTAATTGGTTTCGGGGGCATCTACCGAAAATTACTGTAATCGAATAGAAAATGCTGATTTGTTTAGAAAAATTAATTTTGATCAAATTTTAGCTTCTTTGCAGTAGAAAAAATCAATCTCCGATACAAAACACAATTCTTTCGCCAAATTTACGATACTTTCGTATTTTGTGAGGTGGCAAATACTTAGCGGGCCTTTCTTTGGGTGCTCTAAATTTATATTAAGCAAGGGAAAAACTCTTCTATCGATATTTGACAAACCACATTGCAAGGAAATATGCTGGTGTTGCAAGACAATAAATATGAGCACCTTCTAATTTAAATATTCATTTGTGACCACAAATAGATTTACCTTTTAATCTTAATTTCCGATAAGATCTTAATTTAATACTATATATTAAATGCTGTTTTTTTAAGAAACACCCTTATGCCAGAAAAAAATTTAAAGCAATACAACTGGTGTTTATATATGAGTTACAATTGAGTTTAAAATTAATGTATTATTTGTTAATTTTATAAAATGACATTCCCACGCTTGTGTAAATAGCTACGCTGAGTTTGATTAATGTTTACAAAAAGTGCTTCAGGGGGTTAAAAAGCTAATTATATTTCGCAGCTTTTTCCTGAAAAAAAGTTACCGAAATAATGAAGTAACTTCTTCCGATTTTCTGGTTTCCTCATCATTTCACGGAGCAGCGCACCTGTTCTATAAACTCTCATTTTTTCTCCTGAAACCGCAATGCATGGTGATCGATTCTAGGACTCGTAAACTTGGATGAGGCACTGTTGCTTGTTGTCATGGCAACAGCTATTCCCTCGCATCAATAGCACGCACGCATTTTTAGCATTCCCTCATTGTAAGCTGGAGCTAAGTGGAATTTGTCAATTTTGAAATGATAGCTGTTTATATAAAAGGAACTCATCCTGCGCAGGCATCAAATATCTAAAGAAGGATCCCAAATTTACATATAGTTTTGTATTGATAAATTTCGTCAACTTAATTCCATTTCTCTTGGAGTATTTAAACCTATCAATTTCAAGAGTGTCTTTAACGAGACAGTTTATTATATATCATTAAAACTGAGGGAAAAATCTGACATAAAAACTATTTTTAAATATTTAAAAATTTTTTTTGATTATTTACTGAATTATTATTCTATCTTGGAATAGTATTACATCAATGATGGTGTAACTTATATCAATTTTGGTAAACTTTATATAAATAATGTTGCAAAGTAAAAAGCACTTTCCATGTATGTTTATTAGTAGTTTTACGTTATTTCGTAAACTTACAACTTTAAAATAGTAGAAGATAATATTTTGAATAGAAGTTATGTTATTTGTTTTTAAGAAATGGTTATTCAAATATAACTAAAATGAACTACTGCTGTTTAAACTAATACTAATTAATATTTCTATGCACTTAAGATAAACGTAACTCCGGAAATGGGGATTAATTTGTTTCTTTCCAGTGGCAATGATAATTATACTATTTCATTTGAAAATTAAGTTACTCATGAATTCAAAAGGGGCATGTTACACTGCAATGGCTCAAAACATTAAGTACAAACATGAGATCACGAGGCTGCGCGTGGTTTAATTGGTCGTTCTTTCTAATCGTTGAATAAAAGTGACAAAGTATTTGAATAAATTTTTCAGACTTGAATGTGCTTAAAATTGTTATCCTTTCTATTCATTCAAACAACCTCACAAAATACAGATGATTGAAACATGGGTATATTATGCATGATATTTATTTCCTAACTTAAATATGATAATAATATAATGATTTTTTAATTAATTTTATTTGAATAATATAATGATTTCTTAATTAATTTAATTTAAATAATATAATGATTTTTAATTAGTTTAATTTAAATATTATACTGATTTCTTAATTAATTTAATTTGAATATTACAATGATTTTTCAAAACTAAATTAACAAACATAAATGAAAATTATTGCCTTTATCATTTTGAAATGCACACTTTTCTACAAAATTTAAAAGCGCAATGTTTATAAAATAAAATAACGATGCGACATAAGTAGAAAGTAACAATCATGAGTACCACATGTTGATATTAAGAAACTAATTCAAATACAATTGTAACATATTGTGTGGGAATTTAAACCTCTTAAATTTGTTTCAGTTGCAAGTAGAAAAAATCTAAACTGAAACTAAACTCAGCGGCACGACAGACCATAGAGAGCCAAGGCCTACGCAGAAGATCCAGTGCTTAGTTCCCAAGCATGCGTGGTACTCATTTATCGACCCACTGAAGGGATGAAAGGCTGAGTCAACCTTGCCCGGCCCGAGGATCGAAACAGGGACCTGTGGCGGGACAGCGCGAAGCGCTACCGCTCAGCCACCGGGCGTCATTATGGTAATATTTGTAATTAATTTGGAAAATATCTTTGTGATAATATTTGTAAATGAGATACGTTTGCTGGATCGAAAATAAGTGTTTTGAAACAAAAATAATTAGGATTACATTTTGATGAATGTTCTTTTTTTTCTTCTTGAAAAGCCCGTTATATTTTTTCATAAAAGAAACCATCGATAATTATTTAAATATTGTATGCTTTAATTGTTTTGATAACGTTGGAATCATGGATTTCCAGTTTAAGTAAATGCTGAACTGTTTTGGAATAAATATAAAACAACTGTTTAAACAAGATATACTATTTCGCTTAAATAAGAAATATTATTATATAATATTATTCTATTATATTATAGATATAAAATGTAATGAAAAAATCAGATGAAGATGCATAATTAAGAAAAATTAACAAAACTATCAAAACTCTACATATTATTTAACACATTAAATGATCTTAATATTGTAAAACTTTTAATATGATCATGAAAATTAATTTGTAATTTTAATGAAGATGAATAAATAATAAAATTTAAATGAAATTTAATAAACGAAAGTGCATGGTTTATGTCAAATATCTTAACATTAATTTAAACATAAGAAGCGATAATAATCTAAAAAATATTCATTAGAAACATGGAAGATAATATATAAAACGAGTGAAAATGCTTAATCTAATAAAGTATATTAAATGATCTTAATACTATTATACTTTTTTTAAACGACGACAGTTAATATATAATTTGAATATAGATGATTATTAAATATACTTAAAAATTTGTATATATATAAACCATGACACTCATTTAAGCATAGCAAATGATCTCTATAATATTTAATATTATTTTTTAGCTTGATCATGAAAAATAACAAATAAGTCGAATAGAAATGCTTAATCACGAAAAGTACATTAAGCGAAAATAGTCGACGATGATGATAGACTATTATAGCTAATACATAATTACAATAAAGATGAATATTAAATAACTCGACACTAGTGCCTAAAAGCGAGACACTCATTTAAACATAACGAATTGTCTTTTTATTATTTAATATTAAATTTTTATTATGACCCCAGAGAGGATAGTAAATAAGACAAATGGAAATGCTCAACCAAAAATGTGAATTAAATAATCTTAATATTATTAAACTTTTCTTTAAAACCATGTGATAGTTGGTACATAATTTCAATGAAGATGGCTATTTAATATAAGTGTGCATTTGCATCTAAGCCTCTGGCACTTATTTAACCATAATAAATTACCTCTGTAATATTATTAAAATTTTATTAAAATCGTGTAAGTTCATAAGTAAGTCAAATAGAATTGATTAATTTAGAAAAATACATTAAATGATCGAAATATTATTAAACTTTTACAACGATAGTTATATAATTTCAATCAAGATTATTAAATAAAATTGGGCAAATGGGAATAAAACCCTGACACTCATATAAGCATAAAAAATGTTCTGCAGTTTAATCTCACTCATGCACCGGTCTAAGAAACCAAGGGAAAAAGTGGGAAAGTGAAAAAGGCGCATAAGTGAAAATCCCATTCATGGTTCTAAACCTCAACATAAATTGCAATGAGAGCGTGAATAAAATAATTTCTGAAGATTAAATGCAAACATTTAAAACGGTTTGGCATTAACCATAACTATTTTCAACAGAGAGAGGCCTGCGTCAGGGGGATTCCCTCGCCAGTCTAATCTTTAATCTAGCTCTGGAGAAATGTATCAGAGATAGGGGATTTGATCGAAAAGGCACCCTTTGGAATAAATCAGTTCAAATACTGGCATATGCCGATGACATCGATGTCATAGGAAGGTCAGAGAGAGCAGTGAGAGAGAACTTTCTGGCTCTTGAAACTTCTGCCACAATTATGGGCCTTACCATCAACAAAGATAAAACTAAATTTATGAAATCTCCAGCCACAACTGTAAATCATGATCCTTTATTCATAAATGGTTACACCTTTGAAAAGGTTAATGAATTCAAATACTTTGGAGCAATGATCAATGACCAAAACAGCATAAAAACAGAAGTAGACAACCGAATTACAATGCAAACAAGTGCTTCCTTGGACTAAGAAAGCAAATGGCAAACCTAATGATCAAGACTAATCAGTCGAAAAACCAAAATTAAAATTTATAACACTCTTATTCTACCTGTATTGCTCTATGCTAGTGAAATGTGGACACTAAAAGCAGACACTCAGCGTACTCTTGGTGTTTTTGAAAGGAAAATCCTTAGAAATATTTTTGGCCCAGAAAGAGGCTGTTGGCAAGTCAAATACAACTTTGAATTATATAGACTCTATGGACAGCCACAGATAGTGCAGGTCATCCGAAGCAATAGATTAAGATGGCTTGGCCATATCTGGAGAGGTCCAGAAAACAATGCAGTACGAATAGCCACCTTTTAAAATCTTTCTGAATCTTGACCTCCAACTAGATGGCTCGATGAGACTACTAAAGATCTCAAAGTAATAAAGATTAACAACTGGAAAAAAGTCACGATGGATAGGAGGAGTTGGAGGCTACGCGTGGTTGAGGCAGCCAAGGCCTGTAAGGGGCTGTCGTGCTGAAGAAGAAGAAGATTAACCATAACTATACAAAGAAAAAAAACTGTAGCGTACCTAATAATTTTTTTTTTTTTTTTGCAAAATAGTCCATAAAAGATGTCTATTTTGGTTTTTGCCGATGCAAAAACAGATTTTTCAAGTTCATGCAAATAAGAAAAGGGAGTTTAACTAGCTGAATTAAACTGCAAATAGTCGCGGATTGCGGCTAATCCCGGCTAAGGTACGTTTTTGGATGATTTCGAGAAACTTTTTAATCATCTTCGTTATGTCTAAAACTAATTAATAGTAAATTCGCTAATACAGTCCTTTCCCGAAAACTAAAGTTTTATTGGTGGTTGGGAAGAAACTGTGTCTGTAAATTTTTAAAGCAAGTGTAAAGAAATTCTTAGATGTCATAGCATACTGCACAATAGGTTGTTTGATTACTATGGTCACTAAACAAACCACCTTTTATTTACCAAAGATGTCTATCTGATTGTAAGCAAGTGACCACGGTCACTTTCATCTTTCGTACTCTCGGTGTACTCTTACTAAAAAAACAGCATGGGAGTAAAATTAGCAGCTGAGCTTGAGCAAAAGTAAATGAATGATAATTATCATTTATTGCCTAAAAATTGAGTTCCGTTTGATAACCGTCGTATAAATAAAAAAAGCCCATGAAAGAGGTAGTTCATAAGTGAGAGACCGTTACAGATACAGATTAATTTATTAAGTAATAATTTGTTGAATATGGCCAAATTCAAAACTATAAATATAATGAAAAGAAGTCCCTTACAGGAATCAAAATAATCATTCTCCTAACTTCGAGAGTTTTCTGTTAAGATTGATATTCAACGGTTGGGAACTGAGAGGCGAAAAAGACCCCTCAGTCCTTCACCAATAATTAGAAATTGAAAAGTAAAAAATTTTTTTCAAAACTGACAGTTAAGGCAAGGGAAGAGATCCAAGGCTGGCGATTTATCGAAAGATAATATAGCCAAGAATAAAGCCAACCCCCATAATCAACATTAAATTTGAAAATAATTTAGCGAAAGCAAATCGCCAAAAAGACTGCGATAATAGTATAACCATGTAACTGAAACATTTTTGTGGTAAGAAATAAAGAATAAAGAGAGTTACAAATAGATTTTTATTTTCAATTTTGTCATGAGAGTGAATTAATGAGTCTTACATTAGTTATATTGACTAAGTTATATTGACTATTACGAAAAAAAAACATTTTATATTGGCTTTTTATAAATTGAATTAAAAATTAAATAATCGATTTATCTGAATTAAAATTCGGTTATAAAATATTAAAAATAATAAGTTTAAGAAATTTTTTAAAGCTATGAAATATGTAACACCAATTGTAGAATCACAATATTCATTATTAAATTCTTATTGAGATCATGGAAAATGACCAATAAGACAAATAGAAATGCTAAATCAAGAAAAGTGAACAATAGCAAATCATGACACACATTAAATATATTTAATGAAATTAATGGTAGTAAAATTTATATCATATAGATAAATCCGAGGAAAAGACTGGATCACAAAAAAGTTAACATTCATATCGAATAATGGTGCTTCTCAGGGCGTAGTTTTATTTTAAATAGATTTGGTTCAGCGCAGCATTTAAATTTCTAATTCCTAATTTATATCGTTTTGTTAAAAATATTAAGCGGAGCTTAATTTCCTTTAATGGATCGAAATAGATTTATGAAAATAATTATAAACTTGAATTTATTCATAACTACACCTTAATTTCCCTTTTTGAATTGCTCACTAAATGAGATTATTTATTTTCTTTCATTTGTTTTCAAGCTAAATCACATCTTAAACAAACAATTCCGAATATAGAAGCAAGATTTTTTGGCTAAATATCTCTCTCGAGAGAGCCATAAAGGAGAGTTATTTTCAAACTTTCGTATGGAAGCAATTAAGAACTGAAAGAGAAAATGATCCCAGGTTTAGTTTGCCCCCACTAATTAAACTTGATCATCAGTACGCTTTGGAGAGTTAACGAAATTCTCCTTTTTTCATTCTTAACAAACAAATTCATTTAAGGAATAGTTAATTGGAATATGACTTTGCTTCGTTATTTCCTATATTTTTATGATAAAACTAATTAATACCGTGTAAGAATATTAAAAAAAATATAAATTCATGAGGACATGTGCAATAATACACTACGTCTGAAAAGTTTGAACAGAAGCAAAAATAAATTTAGCAACAAAAGGACATTTTTGCGTGATGCAATGGAAAAGAAGATAAATAAATTGCGGAAAATTAATATTTATTAGCCTTAATTAACATTTGATTTTTTCAAAATGTAAAATTTATTGTTTCAGAATCATGTTTCTATAGAACCTTTCGAAAGTTTTCAATTGCATTACTGATAAAAGTTCAGTAATGACAAGATTTTTGAATAATGACTAAGATTTAATAAAATTCTATTTAGTCGCGACACAATTTGTTATGACATTAACTTTTTATTACAAATATATTCTTTCTTTTTTTTAAATTCAACCTGAATTTTTCTTTAAAATAAACATATTACTAAAAAATAATTGTACAGGAGTTAAAAAAAAACTAAGTCAATACGCTCAAAAATATTTGATACACGAAGACCGAAACAACTAGAATTTTTGTTTAATACGGAAACAAACAAACAAAAAACTCTATTGAGGATTTTCTTGCCTTTGTATTCGCAATATACCTAAGATTGGAATGTTTAAAAAATGGTGATATTCACTTAGAAAACTCAATAAATGCTTAGCCATAATATCTTCCCTTGAACCATATATTGAGTAAAAGTATGGACAAAACTACCATGATATAGTAAAATTCAGTGTGCTTCAAGCTCAAAAGGAAAACCAAAAATTGCAATTATCTTTACCGAAGTGATTGGGTACCTGCTTTTGATAAAATCAATAAAATATGATTTACCTTGCTGTTAGGTATTAAATGTGGTAAAGAATGGTATAAGAATCATTTACATACTGTAATATAGTCTATTACAGTAATATAATACTATTAATATATTGTAATATAGTCTAAGAAAGAATAATTTCCATGGTTGAACTTTACATCGTATTAAGGTTGCAGCAAGCTTGAACAATGTGGTTCAGCAACTACCTGAAAAGCTTAAAAGTCCTGAATGTAATCACTTTAATTTTTTAAACTCTTGCTTTTTTTTAAATTGAAGACTAACATTACAAGTCTTATCATGTACATCTTTAGAAAAATTTCAAAGACAACATATAAACAGAAATCAAAGTAACCAAAAAAAAATTCAATGAAACAAAAATGCTGACGACACAAACCTTCTAAATGTTTGCTTGCATTAAACATTAAATATTATAATCAAAAGTATAGATAATGTATAGACAGAAATAAAAATAACCAAGAATATTTAATAAAAATAGAACAAAAATAACCCAATTTATTACATAGATTAAAGGCGCGTATCAAAACTGTCGAAAGACACGAACCTTCTAAATGTTTGCTTCCATTAAATATTAAATATTAGAAATGAAAGTCCAGCACAACTCAAAAGCAAAACAAAAAATTTATAAACTTAACACCAACATTTATAACACTTAGAATATGAGTTTATTCCTTGTCTTCTGGTCCATCGTGATGTATCTCAACTCGTATGAAAACTATTGAAATACATGTACACCATATATGTTTGCTTCCATCAAAAATAGAATACCACGTTCTCATTTCCGGAAGTTTCCGTTTTCTTTGAAGCGAAATATATTTTCTGAACGTAGAACTTGAAAGCGATAAATGTCAAACTGAATTTAATTTTTTAGTTTTCTTTTCCTTAAAGAAATTGAATGTTCTACTTTTAAATTAGGTTTGTTACAAGGAAATATGAGCTTTGGTCCGAAAAATAGAAGTATAAAAAAAGGAGACAAGAAAAATAAATTTGTTTCTATCTCGTTTCAGCCACTCTGCGACTTTGTATTATTGGAAAAACAGCAGAAATACCAACGAAGTAATGTCCCTTTTTCTAGGAAAGAATCACTATCTCTCTTTTTTACAAATTCCAGAAAAGAACAGAAAATATTGAATCGAAAAGGAGGTTGCTTCTAACAATGCAAAACTCGAATGTCAACCAAAAAATTGATAGAATAAAAACATGAAAAATTTCTTGAAAAACATGAAAAATTCTATAACAGATAAAACTCAGCATAGAAAGCGCGTAACAAAAAATCAAATACGAAAGAAACTTTTTCACTAAGTAGTAATTTTTTTCTGAGCTGAAAAGAAAAGACTGGATGTAATATGTATTGAATAAAACTGTTAAAAAATATTTGTTTCTCAGATTAAAACTATGGTGCTCTCAAATGACTGTTGTTAGAGTATATTTTTAGAACTGATCTAAAAAAATGAAGCCGAAAATGTATGCAGATTTGGAGTTAGAAGATAATATCTCAGAGAGAAAAAAATGGGAACGATAGCATAAGTAGCCTAAATCACAGTAAAGTAAGGTTGATTTAAAAACATAATATTTCTGCGATTAAACAGGATATGATTTTTTCAGACCATCCCTTCTTTTTGATTCGTCTAGTTTAAATAACGTTTTGGCATTTTCACTATTAAATATACTTTACAACTCATAATTTACTATATTTTTACTCAATATTTGATAGTTAACAATATTTCTGCTATAGAACAGGATATGATATGACTGGGGGTTACAGATCATCCAGCATAGTATATGTAGTATTTAAAAAAGTTTAGTAACTCGTTAGCTTATGGCATCCAAAAATTAGTTAAATCGATTTAAATACATTTTAAAATATCAACTATCAAATTAAAAATCACTCTCACTTTGTGAATATGAGCTACACTGAGGAAAAAAGAATGATCGAACCTAGCAGAATATGAGAAAAGAAATTATCATATTTGACTCTATGGGAATACCAAAATTCTTGGTAGTTTTCACAGAACCACTTCGGTCATAATTTTGGTAAAATTAATAATAAAATATGGTTATATAATACGTGATTAAATTTAGTAAATGGTAAAATTTTATAAAATTCATCATTTTATGGCAATACCTTAGAGCATGTCATGAAAACAATTTATTTGGTTAAATTTACTTTTCACGTTTATATTTTTGACAAAATGTGTGGTATCAAAGACTATAATTTTGAATACCAGTAAACCGCTACCATGTGAAGAGAAAGATTACGAATTGAATGATTTATATACCGTATATTTTTGTCGTATAAAATACCGCACGTTATAAAATACGGTATATTTTGCACCGTACTACTACACCGTATTACTAAAACCACAATTCTGTATTTATTCTGTATTATTCCAAAATTATAGTTTTATTACTAGAAATTACAGTACGGTAGTTTTACCAGAATTGATTCACCTTGTACCTTATTAAAACTAAAAAATAAATGAATTTGAGGCCGTATATTGCTTTTTAAGGGCATAGAAAGCTTTTAAACAAATAAAAAAATTATGTTCCATGATGATTGTGATAATTTATAAATTAAATGCACATTACTTTCTAATAACAAAATTAACTTCAACTAACAAAATTAAAAACACTTCTGGATGAAAAATTGGGATTTCGTCCCTTAAAAAGAACATTCTATGTATATTTTATCGATTCAGATAACTTTTTTTCAAAGAGACTTTGAAACAAGTTGCTTCTTTATGTACACTTTGCTTTAATTGCTTTTAAAAGCTTTTAAAAGTATAAATTTTCATAATAAACATTGAAAATAGTTGACGTGTTTTAACCAAGATAGCTATAAACATTCTTTCAAAAGATTCTATTTTAAGATGCTTAAACTAATAATTAATGCTAGAAAAATCTGTTTTGTTTTTTGATCAAGTGACACGTTCTAACTATTAAATATTCGAAACACAAAGTTCTCTCATATTTTTATATGAATTATGAATGTATTTAAAAAAAGCAAAACTTTAAAGCTGAACAGTCTCAAGTTTTTGAGAAACAGTAAAACTTGGAGTTTAAAATTTTTTTTTAGCATTTCCTATTTATACGATTTAAATACACGCTGTGCTTAATATTTATATAATGCACATTCTAAAAAATTCCTGATCAAACTACGATGAAATGTACTGACATTCAAAGTGCCGATACTTTTTACAATAAATTTTACTTTTATTGGAACATGTTATGGATTAAAAATTCTTATTTTTGCAAGAATAATAACAACAAAATGACTAAATCACTCTAATTAATTTGCTAAATATCACTGTACATATTTCTCAAAATATCAGGATATAATATTTTATCGTTAAATGGATTTTACGACAAAATGGATTTTACGGAAGATGCACCTGGTAATTTACACCGTAATTTGATCCGGAATTTTTTATAGTATATATAGCAATTCGCAAGGTTCTTCTTTTGGCAAGTTTCCTCTTAGCTGTTTTTTTCTTCATAATTTTTATTTCCATACCTTTAAAAACTATTGCAGAAAAATGAAAATAAAATTTTTTTAAACGTTTCAATTCTTCGCATAAATTAATCTTTTTTAATTAATAATGTTTCCAAAACTGAAAATTCCCCAATCCAAATATGCTTAATATGTTCACTAATTTTAAAGTTTAAAAGTCTGAATGCTTAATCTGTTCTCCTATCTTAATGCTTAAAAAATTTCAAATGCTTTTCGAGGTGATATTTCGAAGATACTGATTTAAAGTAGTTCTTTTATGTGCATCATTTATATTCAGCACTATTGCAGAAAAGTTTATATAAGTAACTGTTATTCTCAAGTGCAATTTTTATTTTTTGCTTTTTGAATTGAATCTTTAAAAGAATATAATTAATTTTCTCTTATCGTCATGATCTTCCACTATCTAAAATGAATAAAAAACTGGAAAAAACACTTTATCGTCATTATTTTTCCTACGTGTTATGCATGCGGTATAATTGCATGTTAAAAATATATTTACAAGAGAAAAGCACTTTAAGGTTCCATCTAATATTTAAAAACAACTCAAATTCTCAGCATACAATAAATATCCAAGACATTTAAAAGTCTTATAGATAAATGGTAAATTATTTTCTCAATTTATTGAATGCATTCCGTAGTTCATTATCCTAATGGCAATTTCCAAACAAAGTTTTCCATTTACTTTAAACAAATGCAACCGACACATTCTATTATTGTTTTGAAACTAAAAATCGAGCTATAAAAGCAGATCGTGATATAAATAACACATTAAACTGCATTTCCAGAAAATTTATTTGCTTCAGTTGTTAAAAAGCCACAGACATACATTTACTGTCGAAATCATTTGCAGCATTAAAGTGCTTAGACTTTTAAATGCCCCATTTCACTTTCAACAAATATTTCGCGGATTAGTTCTAAGAAATAAGTCGATTTCCATTATGAAGTCTTTGAACATTTATTATATTTCCCAAAATGGTATTTAGAAAACACTTTTATTTTCCGTTGATAAAAAACCATTGATGAAATGTTGATCTGGGAAATGCAATCGTTTTCTTATTTTGCTTTTTTCTATAATGTGTTACTTTTGGCAAAATAATTTTTCTTGTGATTGATTTTACTATTGAAAATTGAAATAGTGATAACATAAATGGAAAATGAATAAATGCGTTACAAAAAATATACCAATAATATCCACACCCTCAGAAGTAAAATTCTCACTTTTGATAATACATCCATCCTTAAGTTGTAATTCATTCATTTTGAGAATCATTTCGTCATGAAATGACGGGATTAGTGACGAAACGTGAGCACTCAAATGCTTGACGAAAATATTTTCTCAACTCGGATCCTCATTGCAGTGAATTATTTGATATTGTGAAGTAAAGGCTCTATGATAGAAATTAGAATGAATAAATAGGCCGACTGGCATGTATGGTGATCATGGAGGTGACCACACACCAGGAAAATCCCGGGTCCGAGTCCCGCTTCGGGCATGAATGAAATTTATCTCTCTGTTTCGTCATTCTTTAAGGCGTTGTTGAGTTGACGTTGATCTAGCATATATCGTTAGTTTGACGAAATTATTGCTCGAAGCATATGCCAGGAAACAGTTTCCTCAAACACGAAGGAAGTCTCTTGATATTGGAGTATCTATTTCTTACAGTACAGCAGTGGAATCTTGGAATAGCGTTTCAACCTGGAATCGTTAAAATGGAACCTTGAAGCAAAAGTTAACAGTGATATTTCAAACAAACTGCTTGTTTGTTTAAATCACATATGGATAGATATTTTATTTGGCTTCTAATCAAAATTTCTGATTCCTATTTTTTAAATTTCTTCATAATTTGAACGGAATTAATACAGGGAGCTCCATTAACGCATCCTATAGTAAATATTGTTGCATATGAATCTTGAAATAGCTTATTATTTTGACTTAAGATGATGTTGGAAAATAAATTTATCGAAGGAAAAAGAAAATAGATCCATTCGGAATCCAATAATTTTGGACTTTACCGGATCACCCTATTTAATCTGCCGATTAGCTAGGGAATGTGACTATAATACGAGCATTAGAACTACTATAGAGTATTTGAATGTTATGTACTATTCCGAAGTAAAGTGCATATTTCCTCGAAAACTCACAATCTTTCAATAGTCACATTACTTATCTAATCGGCATATTAACTAGGGTGATCCGTTTAAGTCCGATATCAAGAATTTTTCGCACTTTACCTAGGTAATGTGCACAGTAACGTTATCTACATAGTTAAAGTTCAAAACAGCTTGTTTCCCTCTTTCTGTGAACAAATTTATTGATTGCGTGATTTATTTATTGACTTCATTCTTTAAAAAAAAATATTTTTGAATAAAAAATAAAAAAAATTTAAAAAATGACATTAATTTTTTAATTGTAACAATATATTTAAACCTTTTGATGTATTTTAGTTTTATGGTTACTGAAGAGGAATGGGATTTTATCAACTAATGTGTGGATTGTTTGATTGCAGCAACTTGATTTTTTTAAATGGAGAGAAAGATAAATAAATAGCATTTCGTTAATTTACGCTGCAAACGCAGTTTCTGCAAATGTTTTATTTTTATTAATGAGTGTCTAGTATTTAATGTGCTGATTAACTAGTTAGTTTTCAGATTACCTAGGTAGTTTGAGAAACGAAGCAATTTTTGATACTTTAACGGATCATCTGTGTTATTCAGCACATTATCTAGATAATATGTAGAATAACAATAATAAAAATATATTAAAAAGCGTTATGTTACTTCAAGCATGCAGAAACCCTGCTGTTGCTCCTACAGCAAAGTTTCGGCCTTATATATATTTAATTAGTGTCTAGTAGGTAATGTGTTGATTAATTAGTTATTTTGCAGATTACATTTTTGCACTTTAAAGGATCATCTTCGTTATTCTGTATATCAGCAAGATAATAAGCAGATTAACAATAATAAAAATATGAATAAATGGCATTATGATATAGGGGAGAGTAGGGTCAATTGTAAAATTTCTTACTTAACTATTTTTAACTAACAAACAATCCAATATATTATTAGTATTAATAGTCGAGTAAAGTAGACTATCCTCAACTAGAGAAATAATAAATACCTTATTTTAAATGTTATCATATTAGTTATTAACAATTTTTGACAGTCGTGCACTTGTTACAATTGTCTCCACTTACAGGGTCAATTGTAACAGTTCATAAATTCAACTAAAACATAGTTAATTATACATATTATCATGGCTGTGATATATTTTTTTATTGATCAAAATAGTAGTGATATTTTAAGAGTAAAAATAATAATGAGCAGAGACCTGAAGGGTTAAACTTTCTTTATTAAGGGGTTAAAAATTTTAATTTAAGCCGTGAAAGGTGACAAATAAAATAATGCACATGCAAACATAATATAAATGATATAGGAAACTATTGGTGGTTCTTGAAGAGTTAACTAATGGTTTGTAAACATAAGATTATTTATTTTCAGCTGTTACAATCGTCCCCAAGACGCCATTTCAGCTTCATTTGTTGAAAACAAAATGCTAATTAATTAACAAAACTAATCTTTTTTTTAAATGTTAATTAAGATGTCCACTTACATATTCAGTTAATAATTTTTATTTGTTTAAACAAGATAACTTTGTTACAATATAATATTCTAATACCAAAAAAAGTACTTACGTAGCGTGAAAATATCTTTTGTGATGTAACTCTTTCAAAAGTACATAAAAATGGTTGCCAGCAGTGGTGTAAGCGTAGATTTATTAAGTGCGCCACCTAGAAACCAAATCTAGAACCCGACACTCAAAATTTTTGCTCTGTTACAATCTTACCCTGTTACAATTGACCTCACTCTCCCCTATCATTATATTAATTTAAGCGCACAAAACGTTGCTATTGTTCCAGTAGGCAATGTGATAATTAACTAGTAGGCAGTGCGATGATTAACTCGTTAGTGTACTGAACACCGAAGCAATCTCAGAAACAAAGCACTTTTTCGCACTTTAACTGTTCATCTTAGTTATTACAACTATTAGTTATTTCTATACAGATAACATATAGAATAGCTGTTGTCAGTTACTTCTGCACTTAGTTATTTCTACGTAGATAATATGTAGAATAGGTGTTTCCTACACTTTAGGAATAACTTCAGTAATAATTTTCTTTTATGATATTTGTCTAAAATTGGAAGACATTTTATGAAACGCATTGGTATTATATTGGTGTATCACCGGCGTTTCTTGCATTGCTGGTAACACTTACACAAATTTAAATAGTTTATTAATATAAAATAGCTAATCTCAATAAACTAAGTTTTTGAATCTTTTGCTAAATTTCATTGTTTTTTGAAATAAACCACGCATCGAATTATGTTTTTAATATTGTTTAAAAATTTTATCATTTATTTATCCAATATAATTTTTACGCTTCGGATTAAAACCATAAATAAAAAAATGATTTAAAACATGAAAATACCGTTTATCTTTAATAACAGAATAAGAACAAAATCAAATTCGAAACAAATGCTTATTATTTTCCAATATTTCCTAAACCCTCATAAATGTAAAACACATGTTTTATTTCTGTTAGATCACTGCTGGAATATTTTTAAAATTGGTTTTGATTCTATTTAAGAATTTATAAAATGAAAGATCATTTTATGTAAAATAAAAACAATTACACGACGGGGGTTTGTAGCTTAACAATCTTTTATTTGTTTTGCAATGATTTTGTTTGCAATACTATTTTCATCGAGTAGCTTTCCATTTAAATTAATAAGAAATAATTCATAATATGATTAACAAATTATTACTAAATAAAATGTTTAAGAAAACAGATACACTCGATCTATAAAAAGAGAAATTAAGTAAATAGATAGCATATAAAGAATAAAAATCAAAATAAGAATGGGAAATATGTGAAATGAAATAAGAATGTTAAATATTTGATTGGAAGATTATTATACATATGTATTAACACCATATTTAATAAATTAAATAGTATTTATCGGATTATTTATCATAAATTGATAATGATGAATTATTTTTAATTTAAAGTTTTTAAAACCGGAGATGTTCTCTCTATAAACAAACTCTTTAATTAAAACTAAGTAGATAATAATAATAAAAAATGTACTTAGTAACGCATATTTTATCAAAGAAAGAATTTTTATTTATGTAATCCAGAGTGAATGCTTTTATAATTATCACAAATAATTTGATTTACTTTTTAACTTAAACGAACTAGTTTAAAAATTTAATTGCAAATTTTTAATAACTAATTTGTTGTTTTATAAATCCATTAAATTAAGAAATTGACTAAAATAAATGTACTTAGCAATGCATATTTCATGCAACTAAGGAATGTTTATCTATGTTAACTAGAGTGGATGTTCTTAAATTTATCACAAATAATTTGATTTACTTTTCAATTAAAACGAATTTATTTAAAAGCTATTTAATATAGTATAGTTCTAATTGCTACATTGTTGTAACTAATTTATTATTCTATGAATGAATGAAATTTGGAAAAAGACACAAATAAAAGGCTAATTTTAAATGTTGATTGTGGTAATGAACATACTTAAGAGCAAACTTGAAGTTAGATACAATCAGGCATTACACCCAATTAATATTAGATTTATGTTTATGTTAAAAGAAACATGTTAACTGCATCAAAATTTCAAATAGAGTATTTTTGATATGATGCGAATTTCAAGATTAATTGCAAATTTTCTATAAGATACGCTTACGCTCCACTGATGGCGGAATTTTAAACTTTCAAAACAGGGTGTAGATAGTACGTTAAAAATATTTACAATTGTGGAATTTTTACTTTTTAAATTTAAAATAATTCCAAAGGAAGAAGCATGAGGGAGGTTACATTTAACAAAAATACATATTTACCGTGGAAAAATCCTGAATACAGCAACAATCCGTGGAAAAATTAGTTCGAATGTATTATTAAAAATTTGATTGCTTTTGAAGCGAAATGTTCTTTTTCAATGGAGCTATTAATTGATTCCAATACCAATAAAAATATATGACCTCTGTTAATAAACTAACAAAAATGAATAAATAAATTAATAAAACTATTAAAGTGAAAAAGTGAATAAAAAATGTGACTGCAGGCAATGCAAAATATTTTTGCATATCTCAACAGCAAATATTTTGGCAGTTATTCGTCAAAATTTTTTATTCTGCAATTAACACTATTCTCAAAATACTTCCGAGTTCTACAGTTATTGTTATAATAAAAAGGAACATTATATAGAGTTCAAAGGTATCTTCCGGTACGAGGACAACTACTTGACCACCATACAAGCTGGCTGGAATTCGGCTTACTTCGTCATTTTATTTTCGATCGTAGGTTCTTGATCCTAAATTCGTTATTGCAGTTAACAATCTCTCATACTATACTATGATGAGGTTTCGAATTGAAGAAACAGTTATGTCATGTATTTGAGAGTTCTCGTTTCGTCACGGTTCGCGTGATTTCATGACGAAATAGTTCTCAAAACTAACAAAATATACCACATGGATTGCCGAATCGTCAAAAGTGAGAGTTTTATTTCTGAAAGGGTATTTATGCATTTTTTTATATCAAAATTGCGGAAGAGTACGATACGCATTTAAAAAGCAATTTTTAAAAATAAAAAAATGCATAATATTTTTAAATATTTTTTTTTTCTATTTCATCAGTATTTCATAAGAAATGTGAACATAGATTGTGTCTGTAGTGGAGTCATAAAAAACAACTCGTTGACGTTGTTGTAAAATTTAAAATTTATGATAAACTTATTTTTAGATTAAAAAAAGATTACACTAGACTACTAGCATGCTAAGCTTATTTTTAGATTAAAAAAAACTATTTTAGACATATGAATCTGTCATTAGATACATATTTAAGTCGTTAAATTTTAAAACTCATTAAGTTCTAACCCAATTCTAAAAGTAAAAATAACTTCGAGAACAGGATTTTTATTCTCTGTGAAAACTTCAGAGAAGAACAGATGCCATTGTTTGTCTTTTGTTGGTTGCCTGAAACAGAATATGTCTTTTAAGTCTGCAAGAGAAATTGCTTTCATTTTATGTTATTTTCATATTATGCAAAGTAACTGCATAAAATAAAATAGTAATAATGAATTCCTGAAAAAAACTTTTAATTCTCACAATTCCTTCTCTTAAAATTAGTTTTATTTTAATCAATCAAAATTACCGGATGTTTAATTAAGTTTCAACGTTCCTCTATTCCTCTTAAAGTTCTTTTCTTCTAGTTATAGTTCTAGTTTTTTTATTTCCGTAACCGATTAATCATCATGAATTTAGATCCAAATTTTTCATTATAAGTTCAATTTCTGTTTCAAAAATATAATCCTTTCCTCCGGCATCCCTTAGTATTTATTGAATGAAATAATATAAGTTCTCTCTTTTTTTTAGTTTTTTTTAATGATACAATTTCAACAATTCATGTCTGTTATAATTAAACGGGAAATTAAGTTTTATACTATATTAATGCGTAATCAATTTATATTGAATCTTATATTTATTTTTTATTGACACCAAAGTTTTTAATTATAAATGTTTCTTGTTCTATAAATTATACAGATGCATTATTTACTAAACTTACTAAAGAATCTGTTACTATATCATATTTTATCAACTATACAAAACATTTGTACTATTTACTATAATCACAAAAGAATCTTACATTATATACCATATATTATCAACTGTTCAAAAATTTGCACTATTTACTAAGAGGACAAAAAATTTCGCACCATGTATCATATTGACAACTATACAGAAAATTTGTAGTATTTACTCCACTTACAAAAGAATCTCACACTATATATCGTATTCTATCAATTATATAGAAAACTAGCACTTCTTTCTAAGCTTACCAAAGAATCTCACACTATATATCATATTTTATCAACTGTACAAAATATATGCACTATTTACTTAACTTCCAAAAGAAGGCCCTATTATAATTGAGAGGCACTGTCTAAACATTTTATTTAAAAACTTTTTAAATCTACCCATACAACTAGAGGATGGCTACTAAATACAGTGACACTCAAAAAAATAGGAATTAATTTTAATTCTTTAGTAAAACCGTAAGGTTTAATAAAACAATTATATAGAACTATAAATCGATTATGGTATACTTATAGCTGTAAAGATCAATTGAGGTCTGCTCGTCCATGCTCAGAAAGTACAAAAGAGCGCATTAAAAGAATTCGTGAAAAGATGCGAAGCAATCCACAACGCTCAGTTAATAAAATGGCTGCTGAAGAGAACGTGAGTTTGAGAACTATGCAAGTTATTTAACATGAAGATTAGGGTTTTTGCCTTATCGCAAAAAAAAGTTAAAGTTTTGACAGCTGCACCAAAGCTAAGAGGTTGCAAAAATGTAAGAAATTGCTAAACTGGCAAGGTAACAAAGTGATGATAGGTTACTCTTTTCTGATGAGAAAATATTTTGCACAAGGCAAAGTCATAATGCTAAAAATAATGTTGCATAAACAGCAACCTTTGGTGATATACCTGAAAATGTACGAACTGTGCAACGTTTTCAGAACAAGAATTCTGTAATGGTTTGGGTTGCAGTGTCAAATAACGGGAAATTTCCTCTAAATTCTTCGATAAAGGGGTAAAAATCAATGCTGAGTATTACAAAAAGGAAGTATTGGCTACACATCGATTACCACACACTGATAGATTGTATCCAAAAATCGATAGGATATTCCAGCAAGATTTCGTACAGTAACACCGAAACCAAAACAGCACAGGCTTGCCTCCATATCAGTTGTTCGAAATTTATTAAGTCAGAAGAGTGACTCCCTACTTCAACGGATCCTTTGGACTATTGTGCTTGGAGGATTCTAGAGTCTATAGTACAACACAGAGGCTTGGACAATATTGGAACATCGTGATTGTGCGAATTAAACAAATTACCTCTTAAAATGATTCTTGTCGGTATCTGGCAATGGCGTAAGAGATTATCTTTAGTAATCGATGAAGATGATAGTTGATTCGAATAAAAATTTTTATGGTAAACTTCCATTTATATTGTTCATCATAGTTGTATATTTATTATTTTCTATTTAATATCTGTGCAATAAAGGGATTCAATATTTGTAACAGTATTTTGTTGCAGCGCTGTTTATGATTCAGATATTAATGTTATTTTGACACATATATTCAGTAAAAATTAGATTTTCACTATAAAAAGTAAATTTTACTTCTAAAAATTATTGTATTTATTTTCCACATTTATATATGCAATAATATTTTTTATAAACATTAACATTTAATGTTTTAGCTGGTTTTGGAAATAAGAAAACAATTTATAAATTATAGAGTTTATACTTTTTTTCTCTTTTGTAACTTCGGTGCAAGGTACAAAGAATTACTTATAGGCGAGGTACATGTCAAAATATGCTTCATGTATCCCGGGTGAACAGGGTGGGTCCCCATATTTACTTTATGTGGTAGATTATTTGTGAATACTGGAGAATTTAGTATCAATAGTGTAATTTAAATAACACTTGCCATCTGAAATATGTAAACATTAAGAGACAGAGTAACATACATTGAAATTCGTAAACATTCATTAAAAGATGAAGTTGTTTTTAAATGTCTGCCTTTTAAGATCAAGATTCCAGCTCCAGCACATGATAGAGAGAAAAATAAAGTTAGAACTACAAGAAAAAGGTTAAATTTACCGTGTTTATAGCTGTATGGAGGCACCAAGAAGCTCGGCAAATTTTATAAGGAATTTGGTAAAGGAATTTGATAATAGATTTGGTAAAATTAACTATAATATATAATTGTATAATATGTGATAAAGTTTGTTAATTTTATCACCATACCTTAAGGAAAGGTATGAAAACCATTTATTCGGATAAGTGTAAATTTCAGTTTTTTTTACTAAATACGAGGTAAAAAGAACCATTATTTTGAAAACTGGAATTTCCTGTAAACTTTTATCATATGAAAGGCCTAAATACCGTATACGTTGGATTTTAGTTTTGTTAATCAGAATTATGCTTTTTTTTACGAAAAATGTCATTACCATACACCATGGTAATTTTTCCAAAATTTAGATGTAAGGGATAGCCTAATTGAATGAGCGTAGGACACATGTCCCAAAAGTCGTTAGTTAGATCCTCGCCAGTTGAACACTCCCCGTGTAGTAAATTGAGGCTGTTGCACGTTAAGTCTGTTGAGTCACAAAGTCCTCCATGTTCCTACAGCAAATCTTACCACTGGGGGCACTGATCTGGGCATTAATCGTTCTCCTGTTTGTATCAAATTTACTATCAGTGGAGGAATGAATGAATGTATGTGCAGATGTATGAACGTCTCTGCCTATAAACGGGCTGTGACACGTGTGTGGTTGAAGTCATATTCTTGACTATAGATTGCGCCACTGATTCGCTTGATTTCACCAAGAAGACTTGGTGGTATTGGCCGGTGACATTAGAAGCAACAACACAACACAGCCAGAATATGTTTCGATTTGTAAGGAGGAGAATGCAAGGAATAATATCTTCCAAGAAAGCGGTATTTTTTTAAATGATTATTATTGAATCAAGGAAGAGCTGACAAATTCCGATATTGAAATTAAATTAAATGTGCACTATTTGAGCACTTTAAATTTTGTTTATATTTCTGTTTTCTCAGTTCACTTGTGTAATATTTTTTTACAGTAATTTTGTCTCATTTTAATATGCCTGTCCCCACATGTATTTAATTCGGAGAGAATTTATATTAAAACATGATAATATATTACGTTACTTACAAATATACATTGTTTATAAAAAGTAGGCAATATTTGTAGAAATCGTTTGAACAGAAATATTAATCTTGTTAAACCCTTAATGAGATTTTAGCATGATGCTTTTATTTATTTTAACCATAACTCTGAGTTTATCTTCTTCAGTTCAAAATACTCTCTAACTGAAAAAAAAATTTCCCCAGTAGTTCTTTTTTTCGCAACTTATTTTATTTTTTATAGGCGTTGTGAATGCTGTTATTTTTCTCTGTCTTGTTGAGAAAAAACTTCATGTTAAAGTTCCAGATGTAGAATTTCTCATTTCTGCAAAGAAAATACACATTTTACCTCATAAAAAATAAAAGAACTTCGACCGATTCCCATTTATGTAAGTGGCAAACATTTTGAGAAAAGTATTTGTATAAGACTCTTATAGCGAATTTTTGTATAAATTTTCCTTATAAAGTATTTCTCTCTATTTATCACGCGCTATTGCATTTACAATTTTTATCACTAGCAATGATTCATGCAATTTACCCAAATTCCTTTCTTTCCAAAACATCTTTATTACGGCAATAAAATTTTTCTTGTAGAAAACATTAACAATAAGGAAACAAAAGATGATTGCAAACTAATGACGTCAAATGATAATGCAAGATATATTCCGTAACCTAATATTAAAAGTGTAAGTAATTTTTGCATGTAAGAATGCACAATGGGCAAAAAAAATAATAAATAGACGAACCACCCAGAATAACTTTTGATCCAATGAATAGATCCTCAAGTTCTAGGACTCAATTTCAATGGTTCGAAAGGGTGACATCAAATATGGTAATTAATTGTAGTTTAGATGATATTTTAAGTTACAAAATCGCACTTTCTCTGACAAAACATACCTTTTTTCTCGATGGATTTTAATTTTTCTCCCGAAATATGGAGTAGTCGCAATTTGGGAAGCATGCTCCAATTAGTTTTTAAGGAGAGCGTATCAAAGTTTGAGCCCCTTAATGATAATTTTACTTTTTGTGTACCTCGCAACATCTCGAGAAATTTTTAAGCGACTTGAAAAAAGTATTTTACTCACAATTATAAGATGCTGTTTTCCAAACGAAATTCCATGCTTACCTAATTTCATCCATTACTAATTTCAGTGGATTTAAACTTTCGACCCCTAAAGTGTAGAGGGGAGACGCAATCTGGGAAATATGGTTTCAATAGCTTGGTTAGGAGAGCTGACCATAGTTAGGTCCCCTTAATGTTAATTTCACTTTTTGTGTATTTTGCCATATCTCGAAATTTTTTAAGTAAATAAAACTTTTTTCATACAAAATTCATTTAGCCAAAGATAATTCCATGCAAAAAAAAAACTTTTAATGAGCATTTACTACTTTTTCATTATTTTATTTAGTAATTGCAAAAAAATGAATTATGATGTATACAATGTTCACATTACTTAAAAAAAATTAATTTTTACGTCACAAAACGCAAAATTTGAGCTGAATCGGCCAAATTCTACTTGAGAAATTAAAGTTTAAAAATACGACTCAGAAACTATTCGACAGATTTCGCTCAATTTTTTTTTATTTTGCCATGTAAAATTGCATTCCTTAGAATAATATAAAAAAATTTATACCTTACTGCTCAAAAGTTTTCTTTAACTATTAATAAAACAATAAAAAATAATAAATATTTATAAAATTTTTTATTTTGTATGGATTTATTATTGGGAGTAGCGAATTTTATATACGTGTGCAAAAATTTTTTAATTGTCCTAAAAAATGCAGCTCTTTGAACTAAACCATATTTCCGAAATTGCGGGTACCTCCTGTATTTCAGGGGTCAAAAATTCAAATCGGTTGATAAAAGGTATGTTTATTCAGAGAAAATACGCTTTTATGTTTGTTTTCGTAACTTAAAATATCGTCTGTATTAATTAATTGGCATATTTTAAGTCACCACCTTGTACCTTTAAGATTTAGTCAGGGAAAATGAAGATCCGATTATTAAATCAAAAGTCACTCTGAGTGGTTCACATAATTAAAACCTAAATATCAACACAAGATTGCTATTAAAATTTTCAAAAATAGAAACCTAGGTCTAGTTTTTATATTAAGAACTATGCAGTCTATATAGTTCAATAACCACTTAATTTGTTTATATTGATTCTTGTTACATAAGACCTTTATAAATTATACATTTTTGTTTCAGTTCGATAAAGAAATTTGAGGTAATTTTTACTTTAAGGAAAGCGTTTTTCTTTAAAAACCAACTGAGTGAGAGAAATCTAAATTTTTTAAAAATAATGTTGAAAGGTCCTTGATCGTTTGCTATTTTAGTTGTTAATATGGACCCAGAGAAAAATGGCAAAGACCTTAATTGAGAAGGCACTTAAAAGGGCACTTACTGTTCTATTAGAGTGATGTGTGGTCAATAATACGGTCCTTAACTTGGATTGTTACTACTATGCAATATTTTCTATTAGCACACCAAATTTTTGCCTTGAAACATTGAAACAACGCCACCACTTACACTGAAGCTTTAAATTATTTAGGTGACACGTTTGATAGAAAATTATTTTGGAAGTGACACGTAGAACTAATATGAGAAAATTTCTCAATAAGCTTGAATATTTGGAGAGGGCTATGTGCACTGTTTGAATTTGCATTCTAAAATTATACTTAAATAACCCACTCTGTCATTAAATAACACGTAATGTTTACGGTGAGCAACATCTTTAGTTTTATTTTAACTGGTTTTAAAACCATTTACAACGAGTATGGTTTAAAAACAATGAATACATAACTATGCGGATGTTTTAGCTATTTACATCTAGCATAGTCTTAAAAACCATAAAAAAATATATTTATCTTGGCATTGGAAATAGTTTAGTAGCTTTAAGGTGTGCTGCTATCTATGCGTGAACGAGAGTTCTAATAACCCAAAGTCACAAATTAGGGATCGCAGGACTCTTCCTCTGTTGAAGGTAATGGAAAAAATAGTGTTGTCACAAGTTGTTATAGAGTTGTCACTGAGACTAATATAAATAGTGTTGTCACTGAGACTAGGATCCTCATTCTGTCGGTCATGAGATTGTCAGATTAGTCCTCTCGACCATAATATGTACCCACCTGCAAGGAACAAAGTTGCTTCATTACGTGAGCCTAGCTGGTGCTATAAAATTCTCCTTGTTTAATCGTATAATAAACGGCTTTTCTCACAGTTAAAAGTTTGAATACCATCTCATTTATGGTTATTTGACTGTTTGTTTTGATATGGTAAAATGGAAGCTAAAATAATTGTTATTTAATAATTTTTTCGAGAAATTTTAATAGCGTAGGGTAGTTCCCGATCATCGCTTAATATGATTTATAAGCCTTTATATTGCTAATTACTACATATTTTTGCGAATTATCTATTACAAACTCTTTTTTGCTTAAGCAAACTTAATTTACACTACCAAGTATTAAGGTTTATTACGCTAGCATTAAAAACCACGCCACTTGATGCAGTGTTGCTTCTAACAAAACACCTGCCCATTCAAACTATTGTGTATAAAAGAGGGTCAATGCCTTACGAAGAATTAATCAGATTTGAGGATGCTTATTTGGAGGATTATGAACTCGAAAATTGCAAACTCAAAACCCAAGTTGACTTCATCGAGAGGTTTTCATTTCCTAAAGATTTAAACAAATTTTGTAATTGATAGCGAAATCCAGTAATCCGGTGTCCAGTATTGCGAATCCAGTGTTGAGAAGAACAGAATTTACCAAGTGTACTACAATATTAGAAATTTCTCTGAAAAAATGCTTAAGTAACAATTTATTTCATTGTTACTTTACCATATCCAAACAAAACAGTAAAATAACTATAAATCAAATGGAATTTAAGCAGTAAACTGCGAGGAAAACCATTTCTTTGCTGTTTACACCTAATATTGCAAAATAATCAGATTTTTATCTCAAAAAACTAAGCCCACTTAATAAATACAAGAAACGAATGAAATAAAAATAAAAATATGAATACCGAAGCCGACGTCTTCAGGGGGTACCGGCCTCGGTAGCCATTAAAAACAAAACCCTTTCTAATTGAGGGAGAAGCAAATGCTTAAAATATCTCCCTCAGTACCCCGATGGTTTTGTATAGAGGTCCAGGAAAAACAAGATACATTCAAAATAATTAGCAAATTAAGAAAAGAAAATCAATCAAAATCATCAGAAAAATAAAAACTCACTAAGTCACAGGTCAAGCATCAACTTCAAAAGCAAGTAGAGGAAAAGAAAACACTAAAAACAGAAAAACCAACGCCCCCTATTATAATGCGCAGAAGAAGTTTAAAATGAAATGGAAAAGGTCAGGAGAAAGAAATACGTAGACACCTAATAAATCTTTTCAGCTGGATACATATTATAGCCAAGAGGACAAATCTGTCAGTCTCAGGACTGATAGAATGAGGGTTCGAGTCCCCCACACCTGAATTTGTGTCCTTCCCTGCCCAATATCCATTACCTATCGAAAAGCTTGCTCCACTGACCAGTTAAACTTCTTTTTAATGGTTTTGAAACCATGCTAGTTGTAAATGGTTAAAAACAGTATAGTTATGTATTCATAGTCTTATAACCATACTAGTTTGTAAATGATTTCAAGACCGTAAAGATAAAAAAGATGCTTTTACAATAAACTTTACGATTAATTGGATGGACAGACAGCTGCCGGTTATTTTACCAAGATTTTGGAATGACGTTTCCAGCAGTGCAAAATACATCGCTTTAGAGACAATTTTGTTTAAAAATTTACTTTGCAGTTTTGTATTTTTGACTAAATGTGCTGTAATAAGAACTATAATTGTGAAAAACAGAATATCCGGTAAACTGTTACCATAGGAAGGGAAAAATTACCAATTGAATATAATTTAAATACCTTATACCAGAATTATGGTTCTATTTTTTCCAAGAAATGTCATTACCATACAGTATTTTAATTTAACTATATTTTTTTATCCTTTATATTTCAGACTGCTGTTTTGATAACGGATCTTAATAATTTTTTCGATTATAATTATCAAAACAAAAAAATCAAACTTTCGTCATCGGTTTTAAGCTTTGAAAGAAAAAATTTATGAAAAACATTTTCTCAAAATACTTGTAAATGATATAATTTTTTTTTCTTTAATTTAGTTTTTTGTTGCACTAATTTAATTAGTTGAAAATCATTTTAGCATAAAGATATTTCACAACTTTATTTTTCTAAATTGGAATATTTCTTATTTTTTTACTGAAAGCTTACCAGATGTCCTTGAATTTTAATGCCTTGGAGAAAGATGTCAACAATAATCTTAGCCTTTTTTCTTACATCATAATTTTATCGAAATAAAAGCTGAATGATTTTCCTTAGAATAAGCATTCATGCGTGAATTGTACAGCAGAAATCTTTTCTTTTTCCACAACTCCCAGCTTTATATTGACATACGTGAAATGTTTCTTTATTTCGTGTTTGAGTACTTTCTTATAATATTCTGATAACAAAATGACATCCCTTTCTGTAACCGTGAAAATCTATTTGAAGGAATTGTCATTTTTGTGTCATTTCTTTGCTTATTTATTTTGTTGCTTGGCTTTATATTTTTGTTGTTAAATCAGGTGAAAATGAGAAACTTTTAGTGTTACTTCATAGTAAACTTGTTTATTTGGTTGGAAAAAATTTATTTAAATGTTTTCATGAAATGCTTAAAAAAATGCGAGGAACTTAAATTAATATTCCCGAGATTAAAAATGCCGAGAAATTAAATTAATGTTGTTTAGTGAAAAGGAATTTAATTAATGATCTGAAAAGATTTAATTAAAAAACATTGCTATATGACAAAATTAATTTCCAGCGAAATTTAAAAAGGAAACAAAAATTAAACTGTCAGTTTTTTTGTTCACGGAATTTTGCAGGAATATTTTAATTATTTATCTGATGAAAAAATTAATTACGATTGTTCTCGATAATCTACTAATATATTTTGAGAAGATTTTTTTGAAATATTTAATCATCTTTAAGCTTATAACATTAATGGCGAAATTTTTATAAATTTTAAGGCAGTATTATTGTGAAGAATTTAATATTCTTGGGAATATTTAATTATTGGGAGCATATTTAAATCGCTACACAGAATAAAACATAAATTTTTCAGATATAATTTATTCTTGCAAAAAAAAAAAAAAAAAAAAAATTACAAAATATGTAAATTTGATCAAACTCAAGACCGTTCTGAGGAACTTAGTTTTATATCATTTATAACTCAAAAGTTTTCTTTTAAAACTTTTGAGTAAAGTTTAAAATATATGGTTAAAATCATGTTTTACATAGGCCTTAATAAAAATATATAGTTAAATACGGTTATAAATAAAAAACTTACAGTTAAATACGGTTATTTATAGTTAAATACGGTTACAAATATAAAAATGATACTTGCACTGTCTTTCTCCAGCAAAAACTATTTCTTTTTGAGGCAAAGATTAGAAATTCACGGCATCATTTGTGAAACAATTTTTATTTACATTGAAGAATTTAGCGGCTTCAGAAAATCAGTATCCAAGCCTTAAATATTAATAAAAACGTAAATTTATGCTTCTATTCTATAGTAGTTATTGACAATAATTATTAGAAAGCAAGGTGAATAAAAGTACCAGTTTAAATGTGAAAAAACAGTAAGTCCATAATGGGGTGGCATTCCTAGCAGCGTACAATACCATCGCATTACCATGACCAAGCATCTATCCTGGTATTTAGGGCTTTATCTTTTAAAGGCATGATAGAAAAGCATTCATAGTGCACTCCTGCTGCGTATACATGTCGGTTGGTTCGCCGGCTGCCAGGATCGAGCTCACGATTCGTTGCTCTCCCATTAGTGGAGAATGCAATACCTTTATCGTCTGTGGCAATGAAGAGCGGCGTTCATTTCTACACTATGCGATTTTCAATCTTAATGATTACCTTACTTCCCTTAAGATTCGGCTCTTGAATTCATGGACATCCTATGCTTTTCTCTCATTTAAATAAAAGTGAACTAAATAGATAAGTACTATACTGATTTATTTGAAAAAAACATATTAAGAAGGGAAATGAAAAACTTTAGAAAAAAAATAGCAAATCGCGCTTATTAGAATTAAAAAAAGAAAACTAATTAATAAAACAAAAGTAGAAAAAAGAAATTTATAAATAAATAATCTTTATTGTAATAATTACCTTCAGAAATTCGAGAGCAATAAAATCTATGGGGAGAAGATATAAAAATGAAATGTAAACAAAAACTAGTAATAGATATTTTAAATCGATCCTCTTAATTCTTACAGTAATCAGTATTATGTGCTTAATTTTTATTTCAGTTTTAAACAATAGTTTATTTTTTTCATGTATAAGTAGCAAAATATTCAATAAATAGTCAATAATAGCAAAATATACAATAAATAGTCAATAATAGCAAAATATTCAATAAAAAATAAGTAATTTAAACAAAATTATTATGAACAAAAAATTGTATCACTTTTCATTTTCTATTCAACCCACTATTTAAAAAAAGTTGCAACACAACATACGTTTAATCTATTAAAAAAGATTTTAAACAAATTTAGCTTATTTAATTTTTCAATTATTCTCTAACTAACTTTCTAATAGATTAGTAATATTTTGATACTAAGATGTTAATAAAATTAATGCATACAATGTTTAAATAAGCTTTTCATTAACTATACAAATTCTCTTTAATTCTTCTGTTAAAGTTTACATGCCTTACAGACTATAGGATTATAACAATCTTCGTTTCGCTTTGATCTTTAAAGTTAGTTTATCATCGAAAATAAACCGTAACATATCTTATTTACACTTCCATATCAAAAGTTTACTTAAATTACTTAAACTTACAAAATCCAATTTTTTAAGCTATGTAGTTTTATAATGATTAGTATAATAATGAATAACTTTTATGCATACATAATTTTTAAGCTACTAAATATTTCGAATCATAAGAATGCTAAGAAATAATTTTGCATAGTTAATTAGTTTTTAAAATTGATTATCTTTATTACCAGTTGTTAATAAAATATTACTTGACTGAAAAAAAAAATCTTTCAATTAGTTGCCTCTTCTTAACAACTTGAGCAAGCTTTACGTTATAGCTCTTCCACTTTCCTAGTCGTCTTTATATTCAGGTTTAAAAGAGCATTGTATATTACGCAAATGAATAGTAATTAGGTTTAAACAAATACTTTTAATACATAAATTTATAAAGAAAATTGTTAATAATAGCAGGGAGGTTTCTAAAAGTTTAAAAACATGATTGATTTTAAAAGACAAAAGAAAAAAAATACATGAAATCTTGTTTGTTTACTTCTTTAAAATGAGAAAAATAAATTTCCTTTTAATCTAACCCAGAGAACAGTGTAAGGTATAATAGATTCAACAACTTTTATCACAGACCTCAAGAAGGTTAATAAATAAATATCAAATAAACCGTACAAGCTTTAAAAAAATTTAAATTCAACTATTGTAATTTACGCCAATGAGGTTCGCACTAAGCTTGTATAAAAAACCCTTTTATATCGAGATTGAATCTGAATTTACAAAACGAGGGCAGAAAAAAACTTCTGAAATCAAGGATGAATCATCATTCGCAAATCGAGAATAGAACGCGTTCTCAAAACGAGGATAACTTGATCTTCTTAAGGTTTGTTTTAGATTTAATAGTCATCACTGAAACACGGTTTATTTTGGCAAGCTTCAATTGACACTTTAAAAGTGAAGGCTGGCTTAGTCATTACGTTTTCAACGCAAACAAAATGCTATACTCGAGAGCCTAGACAAAGCTAGTTCAAAAAAAAGGCAAAAACATTGTTAGTAGTATCTATAAATAAAAGCTACGTAATAAGATTTTTATTAAAAAGTTCTTGCGTCCCTTTATTCAATATTTAAGCAAACAAGCTTTCCATACTAATGTATCTACTAAGTTTAAAAAACTATTAATTAAGTAAACTTTTCTGTGCCAACCAAATAAAAAGGAAAATACAACGTCGAAAATACACTGGTGTGCAAAACTTAAGCAACGAGTGCATTTTTTGTCATAACTCTACAAGAAATCATCCGATTGACATGAAATTTGAATATGATGTACATTATTTTGTACTTAAACGATGGTAAAAGAATAATGGCGCAGAAATGAATATAAAGCTTAAAGTAGGGTATGGAACAAAAAAAGGCTTTATTTGACATATAGTGGCGTTACACATGATTGCCTGAAGAAGCGTAAGTACAACTGGCAGATGTTCCCTGGTATGGGATATGCCCTCCCCTTACTGTAATTGTTGCTTGGCATCGTCTCTCCATGCTAAGCACCAGATTATCCAGGAGCTCTTGGGGTAAACATCTCCATTCCTCCTTTAACGCATCTTTCAGCTGATGGGTGTTACCAGGAGAATACTGTCGTGTCGCAAGACGTCTCCCTAATGCATCCCACACATGCTCTATGGGATTTAGATCTGGAGAGTAAGCTTGCCAATCCACTCGTGTGATATCTTCACTTTCCAGTAGATCTTGAACATTAGCAGTACGGTGTGGCTGGGCATTGTCATCCATAAAAATGAAGTCTGGTCCAATGGCCCCTCGGAACAGGCGCACATGGGGTAGGATTACCTCATTGCAGTAGCGGTCTCCAGTTATAGAACCTCGGCCGAAGATCTGAAGCTCAGTCCCCCCGTTCAGCATAATGCCACCCCAGACGACAACTCCAGGACCTCCGTAACGATCTCTTTCCGTGATGCTATTGGGATGAAATCGAGCTCCAACCTCTCTCCAGATCAACTGACGTTGAGAATCGCTTGTAGCACTAAAACGACTCTCATCTGTGAAGAATACGCGACTCCATTGATGAGGTGTCCAGGTTTCGTGTTCTCTGCACCACTCTAAGCGGTGCCGCCGATGGCTAACTTTTAAAGGTATGCAGCGTTCAGGACGTCTAACAAATAAGCCTCCTTTGTGGAGGCGTCTGGCCACTGTAAATCTTGATACTTGTCGTCCAGTGGCTGCGCACAGTTGCTGAGATATGGCCCTCGCTGACTGAAAATTATTTCTCTTCACCTGGAGGACAATGTAACGGTCATCTCTTGGTGTTGTTTTCCTTGGACGGCCACCAACATCCTTCCGAATAGCTGTACCAGTAGTTTTAAAGGCATTCCAAGCACGAGAAACAACACTTTTGTTGATTCCGTACTCTTCGGCGACACTGGTCACACTACGCCCCTCCTCAAGCTTCCCATTCATTCTTCCTCGAGTAAAGTCGTCTAAATGATTTCTTGAAGGCATGTTTCACAAAACAAATCGCTTGCACTTGCAGCGAATGTCTTTAACTACGGTGCTCTTCATCCTTTTGTCACAGCTTTGACCTGCGCGCGCCGACCAACATGGTTTACGTACACTTACATCACCTACGACGTTTTATTTCTAAAATTTGCATGCAAATAATCTTTCTACTGAATTACGTGCATATTATACTGCAATTTCATGGTTATCTTATACTTCGTTGGGGAGCTGTGGCCGAAAAACCACTTGTTGCTTAATGCAGACCAGTGTAGTATCGAAAACTTTCTTCCTGCGTGAGCAAAAAGTTAGCTTGAAGTTTAACTTATAAACCGGAAAAAACTTTTGCCTTTACCTAGTTAAAGAAATAATGAGTAAGTGCTGCTTTAGTTTAGCAGATTTTAAAAAATTATCGCCTCTGAATTTTATCTTAGGTAAAGAAAGAATACTATTATTACTTCAAATTGCCGTTATCAGAAATAAATTTGCTTTTAAAACCAAAAAAATATGCTTCATTTAAAAATTTTCTACAAATGCTTAACAAATAGTTTAATTTTTCTTATTTTTCCAAATCTTAGATAAATTTCCGAACATTACTTTTGTTATATCATCAATAATTAAGAAATTTTTCATTTTTTAATTTGTATAACCATTAGGTTCTACGCTCGACTCGCTTCGCTCAACAACCCCCAGGATTGCTTTTTTTAGCAACAGATGTACTGTTACATCAGAATTAAAAAATAATAATCAAATAAAAGATCCCATTTTTTTTGTATTAACTATAATTTAGTTACGCACATTTAAAATCTGATACTATCGTGATAAAATCAAAACTTAATGATTTTTCTCTGTTAAAATTACAATTTTATCCGCAATCCCTTCTTTAATTCTTATTTAATTTATGGTTGCCCTAGAAATTAATTAAATACTTTTCTACAAAAGGAATTACGATGAAATAGTACGAAGGGCTACTTTATGAATGTTGCTTCATAATTTCAAATGGTTATTTTGTACTCATTGTTTTAATGCATACATTGCCAGAACACAGTTTTAATTAAAATTTATCATAAAATAAATGTAACCTACTAATATGAATAAAACTTATTTACCTTTTAATAATTATAGAAGAATAAATAAATGTATTTCATGCCTTTTCAAATATTATGTGTGAAATGAACACAGATAGTGACTTCATTTTTCCCATAAAACTTATTAAAAAAGCAAATAAACATGTACCGATAGAAATAATAAATATCTATTATTAATAAAAATAATAAGAATTGTTAATAACATTTTTTATAAAAAATGAATTAATAATTGCACGTAAATAAAATTATAACTTAAAAAGAAAATTGTACTGATGACAAACTTATAAATTAAAAAGATAAAATTAGTGATAAAAAAGGAAGAAAAAAATAATAATAAAAATAATTAAACACATTCATCCTATCTAATCCAAATTTTATAACTTTGTTTAAAATAAAACATATAAACTTAAACTTTAAAACTATAATCCACAAAAAATTATTATTCATTTTTACAATAATTTTAATTGCACAGAAGTAAATAATAAAAAAAACGATAAAGGCACTACACAGTATACCGTAGAGTGTCATCTTTTTACATTTACTGAATCAACTAACCGTTTCTGTTAAGTGTCGCTAGAGGGTGCTGTAGGCAGTTAGGACAGGTGAAACTTCAAGAAACGCGTCGTGATGGCGCCTGAGTCAATTATCTTTAAGTATTATAGTTCATGGCTTAGACATTGAATAGATTACGCTTGTAGAACGTACCACTAACCTTTTACGAATTCAAAATAAACTCCCTCTAACTTGAGATACTCTAACAAAATGATACAATTTTACATTTTAAGTATTTTTCGTACTTTTTGCCATTCATAAATATTTTTAAAAGCTATTGGAAAAGTGTTTTTAAAATACAGTGACCTCTCACTTATGCACCACCTCTTTTATGCACCTTTTTCATTTATACGACGATTTTTATAGGTCCCAGTACATTAGGTAGGAAAATAATGATAAACACCCTTCGTTTATGCGTTACTCAAAAAATATATTTTTCAATTATGCTCCCAAATTTTAGGGTAACATTTTAATTTTTCTTCCTCTAAATACTTTTTTCTTATTTTTTTTTTAAGTAAGGTTTTAAATTAAAAATTGAAGCAAATAAGCAATCCTAGTTACAGAAAAAAAGTGAACAAAAAAAATGCTCTCGATTCACTTTTATTTCTGGAAATATGGCGAAACTATCGTGAATTGCAATTAACATTAAGAGACCCTAGCTTTGGACCTCCCTCCTGCCGTAACTATTGGGAATATATTTTCCATATTGTAATAACCCTCAATATTTTTAATCTCAAGAACAATGAATGTTTAGACAGAGAAAGTGTATCTTTGTGTCTGATTTTAAAACGTTAAATATCGTCAACACAAATTAATATTTCAGGCCAACCAAACCAAATAAATAGTTTTTATATCATGCTCTAAGGTATCATGATAAAATTACTAAATTTCATCACGTATAATAAAACAAATTTTAATAGTTAATTTATCAACATCATAACCGAATTACTTCACAAAAAATAACCCATTTCTTTGGGTGTTCCCATAGAGCCAGAAATACGGTAAATGTTACCAAATTCTGGTAGTTTTGACCACATACTTCTTTTCAATGTATTAATAACTATTATAATAAAAGAAATTTTCTGATAAACCTTTCCTTTAAAAAAAATTCTCACCTACGTTCTATTTATAAAATTATTTTAGCGTGTTTTTAAAATTTTCTTTATGGTAATTTATTTTTCTTGGTGAACGTAATAATTTAAGTGCGATGACTTAATAGATTACATGCTGCTGTTTCGTTAACTTTAGCAGGTAAATTAAAAAAATTTATTAAGCTACTTGAGTTATAAGAAAAGGTGACTGTATAAGCTAGATGAAGAACTAAATGATTTTAACCCCAAGACTTTTACAACCTTCCACTTTTTCACGTTTCTTTCTCTACAGAAAAAAAAACTATTTGATCCGATCCGTTTATCCTATTTAGTTTATACCGTCAGTTTAAGTTCACCATTTAAAATGAATTAGATGATTTATTATTTCGGTACGAAATAGATTTCTTAGAATCCATTTCAAAATGAAAATATAGTGCTGAATATAAAACTCTAGTGAAAAATAGTTCTTTTTAAATTTCTTATCTATGAGAATTTTCTTTTCTTGTGAAAGCGTATATTTCAGATAAAATGTCACTTTTAAGAGAAAGCTTTGAAAGGTTAAAAAAACCACTCTGGAATAATCCTAAAAAATGTTACTTTCTTTGCTGAAATCTTCAAAGTGAGATCACTTTAAAATGACAAATTTCTGCCATTTAAAACTCAATGTCACTCTGAAAAATGAATATTAAAATTTTCATCTCTTCTCCATATCGAAAAAAAATTTCTGTTTATAAAAAAACAGCATAAATTTTGTTCATCAATATTGCTTTTATGAAAGCCATTACCTAAGGACCATTCTTTCATATTAATGTAGGAGACATTAATGAGTTAAAATTGTATTTGTCAAAAAGAGTTGATCATTTTTTTAATTTTGCGCAATAACTAATTTTGGAAATATTTCCACTCTGAGCTTAAGAAATTCTTTTAAAAAAGTAAATTTGTGTTTGACAAAGCTTGAAAAAGAATGTTAATGATATAAAATTATTGCAATCCTAGGATTAGCCTGAAAATGAATGCGTGCAAGGTGATAATATTATACTGTATAATTTAAAGTTTATAATTAATAAGTTTGATAACTAATTATAATGATTTCAGAAAATTAACAATTATTGAAAAAAAGAAACAGGATTTGCTCGTTTTGTAGCGAAATATTTGTGTTGGTATATTTTGCTTTGGCTACAATACAATAATTGATACAATATTAGAAAACTCTCCTTTTTGTAGACATAATCGTGCGAGCTGATGAAGAGATTATCTCTTCTTTATTTCGTTTTCTGAATTTTTAATGTTTTTTTTAGATAAATAATTTTTTTAAGTACTTTAAGAAATAATTTTTGTTTTCTTGTCATTATTCTTTACTATTTTCCGTGTTTTCGCAATATTTTAACTTATATTATGAGTTCTATATACTTGCAGCTTATGTGCAGTTAATAAAACTTATTAATTTTCTTGCTTTTTCTCTCTTTTCTTTTTGCCTTTATTTACGCTCGTTAACTCTCGCTGACCTGTCGGATATAAAGGAACCAGCAGATTAATTTTTTTCACAAAATAGAAATTGATAGTGCTCCAATAAGGATGCTCTGAAATATCTTACATTTATATAAAACTGCATCACACTGTTGAAATTCTCTATCTAAAATTATGTTAAAATAACTGGCAGCTGTCTGTCCATCCGATAAACTGTAAATTTTACTGTAAAGAACATTTTTTTTTCCTTTATGGTTTTTCAACCATTTGCAACTAGCATTTTTCAAAAACATAAAAAAAATAATAAATTATCTAGTTAGACATAGGAGCTCGGCTTTTCTTAAGGTAATGGGCATTGAAGAGTGCCGGACACTGGCATTTCTTTATATGTAGAAGGGAATGGAAGAAATATTGTGGTATCAACACTAGGACTTGAACTCCAGTTCCGTCAGTTATGAGATTGACAGGTAAGCCCGCTCAGCAACGAAATGTACACAGTTGCAAAGAACTAACTAGCTTCATTAGGTGGTTCTAGTTTTGCGATAAAATTCCGGTTGCTTCACTGTAGAAGGGGAAAGCAGTTAATAAACAATTTTTCTCAAACTTACCAGTTTGATTACCATTTTATTTACTGTTATTTGACTGTTTTGATAAAATATGGTAAAATAACCATTTAATAAATTGTTATTTAACCATTTTTTCCGAGAAATTTTTAACAGTGCACAAATAGTTAATGAGTAAGAATGAAATATTAAAGCTACAAGACCAAATAAAGGTATGTCTTGAAGCTGTGTCTCATTTCTGTCTCCCATCCTGCTATGACTGTTTGTGTGAACAACCCAATCTTATCGACATCTGAACGAAATGTCCTTTCTGCAACATGGCAAAGTTAATCAATCCCCTCGATGTCCAGTACACAGAATAAGAAAATAAAGCACTTGAATAACTTTTGAATTAATGATTAGATTTTCACGCATTTGGACTCAAAGGTTCGAAGCTCAAATATGCAAATTAATTATAGCCGACAATATTTTAAGTCACGAAAACAGACACAATGATGTAGTTTCTCTGAATAAAAATGCCTTTTTACGATAGATTCAGACTTTGACTCTGAAACTACGTTCGGATTTCGGCTCTCAAATCGCTACAACCTGAAAAAAACATGGTTGCAACAAATTGGTCGGGAGAGCTGTCAAAAATTTCGATCCTTTAATGTTAATTTTACTTTTTACTTATTTTTCCAACTCGAAAAATTTTCAAGTGAATTGAAAAGTTTTAGCTCACAACTATGAAGTTGGAAGGATGTCAAAACTAATTCAGTGTAAAAAATAATTTGTAAGGATCAGTTATATTTTTTTTTATTATTTTATTTAATAATAGTAAAAAAATAATTTTATTGAGAGGGTATAAAAATTTTTACTTCATTATGAAGAAAGTAATTTTAAATGACAAATGACGAGATTAGTATGAAATCGGTCGAATGGTAAGGTTTTCAATTCCTCAGAAATAAACTTCAGTACGTGAAAATCCATATTTTTATCTTTGTCTTCTTCAGTTTCTCGTCAGTTTCAGGTGAGCTATGACATTCTTCAGAAGTTATATCTCGGCGTCTCTATTGGTGATTACTCTCCAGTTCTTAACCCTAAGAATGTTTAGGTTAACACAATCTATCCATTTTTTGCGGGTATCTACCCTGAGTATTTGAAAAAAAGGCATTGAGTTCTTAAATTCATGCATTCTTGCCATACGAAGAGCTCATTCCATTCACTGGAATTTCATAATTTTTACAATATCACGTTTTTTGAAAAACTCCTGTCAATCTTTAAACTATTTCTTCTTCTCCATGAACCGTTTGTCTTGACTTCATCAAATATAATTATCGAACTTTTTCTCTCAAAAGTCTCCAATGCCTCCACATCATATAAAGTCAATGCCCTAATCTCTGTATGTTAGGTAGTAATTTGTAACGAAGCAGTTTAGTTCTCCGTTTATGAAAGTCGAATTTCAGAAATTTCTTCAGACCAATTATTTGCAAATACAGCAACTACTCTCTACCATTTACAAACGATCAAAAAAATATTTGCAATTGAAATTCTTTTGTATATTTTAGGAGTTAGAGTACTGATGCTATTTATTTCCACGCCGAAATAAGTAACTCTGCTAACCTTTTCAGATGTATAAGTTTCAATTTCTAAGTGGGTAGTTTGTTGATAGGAATTTAGACAAGGCAACTATTTTATTTTACTTTCATTTACTGATAAATTAATAATTAAATTCTTAGATTAAACGTTATTCAGGGTGATCTTTTTTTTTTAATTTTGTGAGTAGCATATTATTGCGTGACAGCTCTTAAACGCCACTGACCGAGCAAGGACTTCGGCCACACTGTTTATTCTATGCTGCTCATGATCAGTGTTTTTTTTTCTCGTTTTCCGTTCACTTTCTTATGTCATCTGTTCTTTTTAATTCTTCCTATCATTTAAAATAAAAAAAGGTTTTATTTCTAATTCTTGAACAAAACAAAAAAATACAATTGCTATGCGTAAAGAAACAGCAGTATAAAGGGATTACTGTCTAAATTACAGCAGCAGCAAAATGTTTCATAAAACACATGCATTGCTTAGGCTTTCAATCTCAGATAGAATATACTTAACTCATTTTTGTTTTAAAAAAAACTCTTTTTGCAATTTTAAAGACTTTAAAACAAAATAAATAAAATATTCATGAAATTTAATAAATATATTTAAAATAATAATCAAACTCGGTTCTTCCTAAATTCCCACAAAACAGTTGTTTAATATAGTTTTTATTGTTTGTTTGTTCATTTTCTTGAAAAAAACGTAATTGTAAATAGAAATTTTTTCAAGCGAATTTAAAATTTGTATGATTAGTAGTTTTGTTGAATATAATAAAGCAAACTCAAATTGAATGATTCCTAAATGCATCAACTATTTTATGAGAATGTTACTGCATACATTTTCCGCATTTTATATTTTTAAAATTAATAAAAGTATAAAAAGAAATTTTCTTTAGATTTAAAGTTAATTTTATTTTTTTAAATAAATGCAAGCCTATCTGTTTGAACTTTTAAAACAGAACGTTTCAAAGTTTGAAAATAATTATTACAGAAGAATAGAATTTTTATGGAACTTAGTCAAGATTTTATTCACTTTCTTTTTCTAATTCTCCTGAGAATTATTATAATTACATAGGATGCTGGTTAAAAGCAAACACAAAGTATATGTTGACATTTTAAAAGAAGTAGGAACAATTTTATATCAATAAAAATGGCGAACAAACTTTTTTCCCAATACTATTTGTTAAACCAATAATAGCTGAACAATAGGGTACATTTTGGCTTTTTGTAAGCACGTTTATGTGAAAAAATTATTTTTAATATTTATTAATGAATAAAAAATTTAGTTTTTGTTTTTCTTTTCGCCCGAGCATAATGAAGAGATTTCATGTTTAAAATACACTGTTAGAATTTAGATAAGTTATATATGCTTTGACTGTTAAGAAATAAAAGCACCTACAAAAATTTGGTTTTTATTAGGGATAATAAATCACTTTTTTTCATGCTGTTTCAAAAATGGAATACTAGTTTTTAAATTTTAGATTAAAAATGAAAAAGTCTGTAAGTTAAGATAATGGTTAAAAATAGAAGCAACAAACTGTACAACTATATATGAATGGAATTTCTTTTATTAGCTATCACTTACATGTTTACTATTCATGAAATTTTAAACCAAAATTAGAATATTAAAAAAATTCGATAATGTAGCCAAGAAGAAAATTCTCTTATGTCGAGTTATTTTGCAACAAAACTAGCTTCTTATTCATTAATCTCAACTGATCCCTTAGAGCAGCGTTTCTCAACCTTTCAGTATTCGCGGCCCAGTTTTCAATCATAATTTTCATCGCGCCCCCCACTTACAGTAAGATGTATACAACAATAATGTATATTGAGTATTTTGAATTCTGTCTTTAAATTATTTTTAACTAACTGCCAAAACAAAAGTAAAATAAAAGCCAGCAGCAATTGAGATTGTAGAAACTGCTGTGTTTGGAGTTAATTTTTCAAGACAATTACAGTCCATACCTCTTTCAAATGATACTGTTGCTTGTCGAATTGGTGATACAGCTGAAAATGTAATGTCAGCTTTTCTCGATGGTGCGTGACGAAATGTTTTCAATACGGTTTGATGAGGCAACAGATATTAATAAAGATGCTCATTTAATTGCCTATGTTTGATTTTGTGATAATATGTCAATAGCAGAACTACTTTTCTGAAAATCCATAGAACTCAAAACATCAGCGCTAGCATTATTTACTATTTTAAATGATGTTATGAATGAGGCAAACATAGAATGCAAAAATTGCATCGGAATATGCACCGATGGTGCTCGTTCAATAGTTAGAAGGTTCGAAAGTATACATGCACTTGTAAAACAAAAATCGCCACAATGCGTCTGGACACATTGCATGATCCACAAAGAAGCTTTGGCTTCGAAAGAAATGCTGGTTTAAATATTGTGTTAACTACGGTTGTAACCGTTGCAAATTATATAAAAATGAGAACCCTAAGATCGAGAATCTTTTCCGCTCTTTGTAACGACATGGGTTCAGTGCATTCAGAGTAACTATTTAAATGCTGGGCAAGATGTTTATCACGTGAGAAATCTTTGCAACGTGTTTATGAATTAAGAGAAGAAATCGCCATTTTCCTTAAAGAAGATAACAAAACGGAAACCGAGAATTTTCACTATTGTTTATTTGTGATGAAATTGAGCTACTTGATCATCATATTCGAGAAATTAAATAACTTGAATCTTCAACTCCAAGGAGCAAATACACATATGTTGGATACGAGTGATAAAGTTAATGCTTTTTGTAGAAAATTTGAATTGTGGGGCAGAAATTTAAAGCAAAAAAACTTAACAATGTTTACAAATGTGGATAATTGTACTAAAACTTATAAGGCAGAAGAAGAACATGTAAAAGTTCTTTTTGTAACCATTGAAAATCACTTAGCCATGATGGCAAGGAATTTTAAAAAGTATTTTCCTGCTGACGACAAACTTATTGCAAGTTACGAGTGGATTAGTAATCTCTTTCATAAGACTTCCGAAGGACTCTCAATTGATGAGGAAGAAAAATTCATAGACTTCACGACAAGTGGCAAAACCAAAATACAATTTAGTAAGAAATCACTATTTGAATTTTGGTCAGGAGGCTGATTTTTCTGCAGTAAAAACAAGGGCATTTCGCATTCTATTACCATTTTCAACATCCTACCTTTGTGAAACTGCATTTTCTGCTGTGGCTTCTTTGAAGACAAAATACAGATCACGTCTAAACATAGAAGCAAAACTGAGAATGACTATTTCTAATATTAAGCCTCACCTCAAAAGACTTTGCTCTGCAAGATAGGCCCTAGGAAGTCATTAAAAATTACTAATTTTTTAAAAAAAATTTGTATATTTTGATTAAGTAAGGTGTGTAAGCCAAAGGTGGCCAGTGTTTCTAACGCAGCCCACCCCCCAAAGTAAAATTAAATTTATTTTGAACCATAAGATGTCCCTGCTGCATTATAAATCTTGTATCTAAGGTGCAAGAAACTGAAATGTAAGATATTTCATTGAATGTCCTTCATTGTATGAAGTGATCTAAGTTTTTGCAGTTGTCGTTCTGATTTCCGGGTGAGAAGATATTGTAATTTATATGTGTTTAAATTCTTAGAACTTTGAGTTAGGATATGTTTTCCGAAAGTTTATTTCTTTTCCTTTAACCACATTACTTTAATTCAAATTAATATATCAGATTAATAGTTTTAAGTCGCCAAGGTAGCCCGACACCGGTGCCACCTTGGGGACACGTGGGCCACCTTCGGAAACAAAGGGAAATCTATAAAAGAGTTAATTATAAATCATTACGTAGCATATTATTTCTCAAAAAGGAATGATTGAATGGAATGCCAATTGATTTATTTCATTTTAAGCAAATGTGGAACTTTGGTATTTTTTTAACTTTTATAATATTTTGATGTTCTCTGCACTTTAGTGGAGTTTGCGATATTTTGTTTCAAGTTTTTTGTATTGTTTGCATTTTAAAGTAATTTTTCAGGTATTTTTTATTTTTGTGGTGATTATGAGTGTTTTTGTGGTCGATTCTGGTATTTTCTTGTAAATTTGAGTATTTTTATACTAGTTATGCGTTAGGTTAGTTAACTCTATTATGGTTATTTAACTCGTGTTAGTTAATCCTTTGAAAAAATCAACTCAGAAATTCTTGATTAATTCTAATGAGTTAACTCAAGAGAATCGCTAGTGACTTCACACAAGAACTATTAATGTAAAATCAATAAACAAATTATACACACTAAAAACAAATATCTTTTTTATAGTCGGGAAACTTGTTCCAACCAGCAAGCCTTTTTAAAAAGCGCTTGCCAGTCCAAATGCTTTTTCTGAAGATAATTTGAGTAAATGAAAAAGGGATTTCTTCATCTGGCTCACCTTTGGAACCTGAGGGAAACCTAAAGCGCAGAAACTACAATTTTGAAATTGTACTATAAAATAAATGAAATTTCATTTTACAATTAAAAGTATACGTGGTATATATTAGAGATAGGTGTAAGATATTACAGAAAAAAATTCAGCTTCACAGACTTAATCAGAAAATTAGGAAAAATCCTCAAAGCAAAGCCACCCTTGGCGCCCCACCTGCTTTGATTTAATAAGTTGTTTCACTTTAGTAAGTTATTAAATATGTCGAAATGTATTTTGTTTTCTATGTGTATGTGCGATTTCCCTTCATACAGTTAATAAATTTTTTTAAATAATATTTTTTCTTGAATATTCTCGCGCCACCCCTCTAGTATGCTCGCGCCCCCCTAGGGGGGCGCGCCCCACAGGTTGAGAATCGCTGCCTTAGAGAATTTTTATTCTTCCCGTAAATAAGGGTTCTTCAACCACGTTGTGTTGTTTCAACAGTCCTCTTTTTCTATCATGTTTTCTTGTGAACCTGTTTCTTATTGTACTTTACAGTTTCTGTTCTTTTTATTTCAGGATCAGTTATAATTTCTAGCCCTTTTTAATTTCAATAATTCAAATACGTAATATAGTAGGAATTTGTTATTGATTTTGGTCCTATTTTGTCAGTAAATTACAGTAGGAATGTATGAGGAAAATCAATTTTAAAAATCATTTAAGGCATCTTTTTTAGCTTCTGCTCGAGATATAAAATTGTATATAAAATTCTTTCCTTTTCAAGGGTTTTGACCCCACCTCGAGTCTAACTCTATTTCATGATTTACTCTCGACGGAATCTTATTTTCTTACAGACTGAAAATACACTGTAAAAATTTCGGATCAAACTACGACTAAAATACACCGGTACCAAACCATTTTTCTGTAAAATTCATTTGTCCCGTAACAATTTGCGGAACAAAAAAATCTGATACACCGTATATTTTGAAGTAATATTTGCTGCAAAATCACTTAATAACTGTAATTAATAATCCCGATATAAAATTTTACAGTAAAAATTTACAGATGATGCCCCCATAGAGTCAATACTTTTTACCGTAATTTGATTCGGAATTTTTAGCAGTGCAAAGGAAGAATGCTTTTAAGGTAAATCAGAATATCATGCATTATGTTATAGTTCGATTAATTGAGATATAAGGAATAAAATAAGATTTTTGGTCAAGAAAACTAACATGTGTGGCAAAAGTCTTGATCAATGATTCCCAACAAAACCCATGGGTCCTGGCCCACTAGCGTGTTATTCGGCATTAGACACTGATCAAAATGAAGCTTAAGGTCCTAATACCAGTGTTTCTGGACATTTCTATACCAAGAGTAAGATGTGACGTGACAGAATTATAGAATGAATATATATATATATATATATATATATATATATATATATAATGAAGGGCCATTACATTATGACCACTCTGCTAATAACCTTTAGGACCACATTTAGCCCTCAAAACTGCTAGCACTCGCCGTGGCTTTGATTCCACAAGGTGCTGATAGGTAGTCTGAGGTATCTGGTACAAAGCACTCACCAACTGGTCCTGCAATTCCCTCACATTGCGAGGGGGTAGCGTGGCAGCATGAATTTGGTTTTCCAAGTAGGACCAGAAATGCTCTATTGGATTATGGTCAGGTGAATTTGGGGGCCAAGACATGACTTGAAAGTCACAGGAATGTTCCTCTGTCCAATCCATGACGATTCGACCCTTATGACATGGTGCATTACCCTAATGGTTAACACCATCCCCCGCAGGAAAAACTGTGTTGACATGAATGGCTGAACCTGGTCTGCAACTTTGTTCAAGTAGCTTGCAGGCGTCAGGGATTGTTCTATGAGGATTATGCGTCCTAATGTGGCCCATGAAAACATTGTTCCTGGCTGAGTCAATTGTAATAGATGGAGGCTGGTCATAATGTAATGGCTCTTCTGTGTATATATATATATATATATATATATATATATATATATATATATATATATATATATATATATATATATATATATATATATATATATATATATATATATATATATATATATATATATATATATATATATATATATATATATATATATATATATATATATATAGTTCAAAATGAAGATAAAACAGAGAAAAATTATAGACATATGAAAAAAGGGAGGAAATAATATGTAAAAAAATAACACACAACAGTTTAAAAAAAAAAAAAAGATTATGAAATTTTATTTAAAAAAACCGAAAAAAAAGGATATTATCTTTTCATCAGCCCACACGATTATATCCGCAAAATAGAGTGCTTTCTGGTATTGTATCAATAAAGCCAAAGCGAAATATATTAATACAATAGTGTGAGGAGCACTCAAAATATTTTTTACAAAAATTACAACAAATAAAGTAGAACACAAAAAGTAAAAATAAGTAAAAATAACATGTAAAAACAGAAAATAAAATAAAAGAAAAAAAGGATAAAAAATGGACTATAAAGCGAGTAGCGAAATCAGATCTACTTACATGGACGGGAAATTTTTCAAGAATGATTTAAAAATGTTTTCGCAGAAAGATTGCCAGATTACAAAATATGAAAACAAAAGCGTAAATTGAGGGTTTTAACAATAGAGGGTTTATTGTTTTTCTTAACTTTCTTCGTGTTTTCTTGTATTTATATATATATATATATATATATATATATATATATATATATATATATATATATATATATATATATATATATATATATATATATATATTTATATATATATATATATATATATATATATATATATATATATATTTATATATATATATATATATATATATATATATATATATATATATATATATATATATATATATATATTTATATATATATATATATATATATATATATATATATATATATATATATATATATATATTAATGTTTTGCTCCTGATACTGTTTTACAAATATGGCCTTACAGTCGTAAACTTTAGGCAGTTTGTATGTTATGATAAGGCTTATATTAATATCTTATCTCTTAATAAACTTTAATAATTTTAAATGAACTCTAGAAATTAAATTTTCGAATGTTCAAAATATTTCCATCATATGATAGCTTAGAATTTATTTTGATGTTGGCATTTGTTATGAAAATCTCCCATTTTTTTCCTTTACTTAGAAAATGAATATATTTAAAGTGTATAGAAAGAACAAGTTTATTGCAGGTTTTTTATATTAATCTTCGAAGATAATTTAAATTTAAGACTTTATAAATAACAATAAAAGGGCAATAGTTACAAGATGATGACGATGCCTGAAAATATCAAAAAGGAATATAAAGCTCTATAAAGCAAAAAAGCAATTTTTTTACAATTTTCATGAAATGTAATTGCAAAAAAAGTTTTATAACCAGTTAGTATATGTCTTGAAAGTGTCAGAGGTTTTATGGAAAAAAAAACCAAAGAAGAAAAACGCATAAATTTTAATTCATACAAACTGTGTTAAATACCTAATCTAACTGCTCAGCCGACAACTTAAAAAGATAAGGCTTAGAAATATGTAAAAAAAATGTGACTTGGGATATTAAAGCTTTGAAATTTAAATTAAAAATGAATAAGATCTAAAACCTACTCTGTTTTTAAGGATATGTTTTCAATTTATTATGCTGTCGTAACAAATAAAAAATGCTCTGCTTCAATGCTCTACGAGTCATTTCAAACAAAATTAAATTTAAAGTTTTGAAAATTGGTATTTTTCATTTTTGACATAGTTTTAAAAGTAATAAATTTATGCCTACAAACTTTATTTTAAAGTCTAAAATTTTTGCTATTTAAGTTTAATTAATTCAAAAACGTTTTTTAAAATTAAACTTTCCTTTTTCATCTATTTTTTCGGAAATTTGAAAAAAGAAACCAAATAATAAATAACTAGTTTCCAGGCTATAAATAAATTACGTTCTATATACTTATCTTTAATAGGACACTCATAATTCAACTCGTAGGTTTAAATAATAGACAGTCTTACTCATAATTTGATATTAAGTAAATAATTCCAAGAAACTGAAGCTGTAGAATATTACCTGATTTAAAACTTCATTCGCATCAAAAATATACAAATGTGAAATAACAGTCGATATGTTTCAAGAGCTTTAAGAATAGGCGCCCATTTTCAAGACTTGCAAGACGTGAATACAAGGAAACAAAAACTATTTGAAATAAAAGACGTAACGTTGACAACGGAAAATGGAAAAATAAAGATCAGAAGCAAAATTAGAAAAAACCACGGAAGCCGAGAGAGAGAGAAAAATAAAAAACAGAGCAAGAAAAACCACAGTGGCCGAGAGGCAAATCAGGAGAAAACGCATTTCTCCGCGTTATGAGGAGATCGAGAAGGATCTAATGCAGTTAACAAGGGTATCAGAATCAAGGGAATCAAGTTATATCATAATTTAATTTTTGGAAAGGAACAGAAATTGCCTTCAAACCTTTAGTTATCACTTAAAGTTCAATGTGGGAAGGAGCTAGGTCAGTTTTATCTCGCGCTCTAATGGAGATGAAAACGTTTTATTTCTTTCTTATTTATTTTTTTTTTTTTTTACCACTAGAAAGATGATTAATAACATTTTCCAAATAAAGAAAAATGCGTAATTGTTTGAAATATTTTGGTCTCGGAAAACTTTTAATTATATATATATATATATATATATATATAACGCTATTTTTTTAATTTTTATTATTTTATTTATTAATTTTTATCTAACAGTAGAGAATACAATTTCGGGAAATAAAAATATTAAAATTCTCTTTTTTTTTAAACTTTCCATCATTAACACTCTACACTAAATTAAACACTACACTCTAATCATTAAACACTACACTCTACTAAAGACAACTCCACTTTTCTATTAAATACATTTTTCCTTGCGGTTTTCACCTTCGGATATTATAACTGAAAACGAATATTTTTTTGAAAATGTTGTTTAGAGACTTGATAACATCTTCAACAAAAATTAAGATTTTTTTTTTTTTAATTGTGTAGCTCCGTAAATGTTTTTTCTTTCATTTGAAAAACATAGGAAATCATTTAAATCAAAACTATAATAAATTTTCGTAAGAAAAAAAAGGCTATATTACACTGGGAAAATTTTTTTTCCTGTCGCATGAGATTTTTTTAAATAAAGTTTAGATATTTAAACGTTGATTTTAAATCTGCAATCGGTGTTTTCTCTCTAAAATACAGTTTAATTTTAGTCCATTTTTTATAGAAATGTACAAGTTTAAAAACGTTTTATAAAGCAGGGTAACATATAAATGTTAAGAAAAATGTCTAGGGAAGCAAGGGCACATCATCAGGATCAAAATTGGATGAAAACCCATGACCAGAAATGACACGTATCCTAAAAAAGGAAACGTTCTTAACTGCGTACGACAATATTTCTGGACATGGGTTTTTATACTCTTCTAATCCTGATGATGTGCCATAACTCCATCAGTAGTTTGTCTTAACATTTATGTAAGACCCTGTTACATATAATGTTCTTAAACATTTCATATGTAAAAAATCGAAAAAAACCTATAGCTTTAGTTAAAACTAGTTTTAGATTTGAAATCTCTGAACCTGAATTAGGCATGATCAAATTTTTGTACAAATGCAACAAAAAAATATGTTCTTCAATGTTATCTGAATTAAAAATAGAATTTGTTTCTATGAAAAAGACGAAAATGTACTGAAAGTAGAATTCGTTTTAATAAAAAAATTGGAATTAAAAGCAAATTTATATAATAAACACAAACATTAAAATGAACCTGAAACTAAACATCGAAACTAAAAATTCTTTTAGGGGAGACACTGCCTCAGTAATGGGTGTTACCTCTTGAAAGTTCAATATAATAGTAAGTTTAACCATAATTTTAAACGTTATCACTATAAATATGCTGTTGACCAAAGAAAGAGAATAATGCTTTCCTCTTCATGGAGCTTAGTTTTTATTTAATGATCTTTCGTTGGAACAGAAATTTAAAAATTTGAAAGGAATTCCTCTCAAATAAATTTTGTCTTTCAAAAGAGTATTCTAAGTATGAATTAATCCATTGTATTAAACCCATGTAATACTTTAAGTATACCTATGTATTCTGATGAAAATTGATCGTTTATCTAAAACCCACATATATCCCCCAAACATTAGGTTTCAAAACATTATGTACTTATTCAGATACAAAAAAATATAAATATTTTCTCCAATTTTACTTATTTTTATAGACTTTTCTTTCATGTTATTTGAGCTTATTATTATTTTATTTTTAGTTTTATGATAATGCTTGTTGGAAAGGAAACTTAAAAATATGAGATAAGCTTCTGTAATTAAATGGTTTACTCCTCATATAATTTCGAGCGTAAAAATTAGTCATTTTTTTAAACATATGCAATCACAAATTTGGATTTATTTTGAACACTCGTGTAACATTAAAACTTAACGCTTCATAAATAACGTATACTTACCCGAATACAAAAATTTATACAAATATTTTCACCAATTAACTTTCTTGCATACTTTATTTTCTTTTTTGAGGTTAATATTTTTAATTTTAACTTTACAAACCTTACGAGTAACATTGTACGGAAATTTAAAAATGTGAAAATAATAATTTTAAGCTGAAACTTTACTTCTGGCACAATTTCACTTGTGAGAATTAATTAATTGTTTTAAACCTATTTAATGCCATGACTGATTTATCTATATTATGAGTACACGTATAACAGTTAAATATTAATTTTAAGAAGTCTATGCACTAAAACGGATAAAAAGTTAAAAAGCAAATAACAAATATTTCTAGGAATTTTATACTTTCATCTTTCTGTAAACTTAGATAAAAATTTTTTATTTTCCTAAGTGAAACCTGAAGAATTTTAATTTAGTTACAGAGAGAAGAACTCTTATATCATAGCAATGAAGAAAGTATATATATATATATATATATATATATATATATATATATATATATATATATATATATATATATATATATATATATATATATATATATATATATATATATATATATATATATATATATATATATATATATATATATATATATATATATATATATATATATATATATATATATATATATATATATATATATATATATATATATATATATGTATATATATATATATATATATATGTATGTATATATATAGAATTCCATGGTAGATGGGTAATCAGAAACTATAATTTTACATAGTTTTTTTTTATGAATTTGGATAAAAAGATTTTCAGACATAGTACATAGATAGAAATTATGGCGATTTCATTACAGGCGATCGGTATAGGCTACAATTGATTCGTTTGAGACGTGCATTACAAGAGAAACGACCGGAATACGATCAAAAACATGACAAAATTATTCTTCTGCATGATAACGCTCAGCATCACGTCGTAAAAGTCGTAAAAAATAATTTAGAAACTCTCAAGTGGGATATTTTACCGCACCAGCCGTATTCCCCGGACATTTCTCCTTCTGATTACTGGTAGTTCCAACGGATGCAGCACGATTTGACAAGTCACCGGTTCACTTCTTTCGCAGGTATCGAAAATTGGCTCCTAACTTGGATCGCCTCAAAAGACGAGATATTTTTTTGAGATGGAATTCGAAAATTGCCTCAGAGGTGGGAAAAAGTAGTAGCCAGCGATGAACAATACTTTGAATTATCTGTTCATTCATTTTATTCTGAAATAAATGCATTTTTGACCACAAAAAACGGACCGAACTAACTTGTACTGCTAATGACATAGAAAGAAATAATAAAATGGCAGTTGGTGGGAGACAGCGTACTCAAACGTACATGTAGAGTTGTCCAACAAAGGGTTCATAAGGGACTTACATCCTGTTTACTTTTCATGCGCAATTGCTGGATCGTAATACATATGATACTCTGCTAAATCTGAGTATGTTGCACTCCCTGTAAGTTGTTTTTCTGGTTTAGCATGCAATTCCCCGTGTTAGTTTAGTATTCAAATAGCTCGACTTTTTCCTTTCTATATTCTTTGCCCTAGCCGCGTACAACATCATCTCCAGACAAGAGTTTCTAGGCAGTTGTGATGATGCGCCCGAGCTTCCTTAGAAGTTCGGTGCAACATTTTCGTATTTTCCTATTTTATATATAACGCTTTTAAATCTGTACTTTTCAACAAAAGATAAAACTAAAAATATCTATTTTAAAAACTATTGTTTTAGAAGCAAAATTAATTTCAGAGTTGAAATTTCCACCCTCGAATTAGGCAAGATCAAGTAATCGTACAAAAAGTTAGTTCCTAAGTAATATTTTTTAAGAGAATTTTTTTTAAATGCTATCGAAATCTAATCCACCTTCTTCACAAACGTGAGTTTGTTATTATAAAAACCTTAAATCCGTTCGATTGCCTGATGAAATTTGGAGGTGCTTCTAACTTTAGCCTTTTAACTTATAGTTTGCCTACAGTAAGAACTCCCCTTACCACAAAGTCTGAGGCCGTCTGCTGCTATGTAAATAAGAATAGCGCATTTCAGGCAGGGTAGCTTCTCTTCATTCTAGGGCTAACAGAATAGACAGAAAAAAATTTCCTTTCTGTCACCGACCTAAGTCAAAACCTGTCCTAAACAGTAACCCAACACCCCTACTTGAAATAGTTATGCCTCGTTACCATAGTCTCTGCCACGGGTCCAGACGAATGACTAGGGGAGTTCATACTTTAGACAAACTATATTTCTATTTTCTCCTGTAACAAACAGGCTTTGTTGTTTTTATTCCCCTTTTTCATAAAAGTGATTCATTAAATATTGATAACGATCATTAACTATTAATTTTCCAACTCCAAATAGGCATACATTTTTGACTTACTTTTGATAAAGATTTGAAAAACGTGCATTAAGATTTGTAATTGCATGTGGTCTTAATAGAGAATTCGGCGGCGAAATTACGCTGTATATCAATAATTTTCCAATCAAGAAATAATCCTGTAAAGCACTGTTTAAATACAAACTCAACACAGAACATTTTTCAAATCTTAACCTGAAAAATAAATTTAAAATGTGATTCTAAAAACATTTGCTTATTGCTTAAAAAAGCAATGGAAAATAGAATAATTACCTTTCAAACCATTTCGAATTTATTTTCTTTTTAAATAGGTAGTATTTTTCGTGATAAGTTATCAAATTGGGAAACTTTTTTTTGAAAAAGTTGAATGTTACCCTAAATTATCTTAAAAATTGAAAATAACTATAGAAAGGAATGTGGTTTCAAAATTATACTGTGCATCAGTAGTTTGCAATTAACAGATAACTTTCTTTAATATACATGAAATAAAATATATTGCTTAAATTTTTTTATTATTCTTATCAGTTTTAATTTTTAAAAAGGTATGCATTCGTACTTCCTTAAAAGAGATTTAGTTGGTTACTGAAAAAATAAAATACGAGTTAAAAAAATGGTTTCCTCATATTAACGTATGCAAGTTATAATATTTTTTTATATTTCAACTTTATATCATTTTTAAATTCTAAATCAGACTTTTTCTTAAAAATGCATTCCCAGTTTATATTTTCTTCTATTTCTTTGCTTAATTTTTTAAATTGCAGTTGAGAATAATGTAATTTCTCTATAAAAGGTGTATCACACCACTGTACAATAGTGTTATAATAGTACTATACAATATTTTACTGTAGAATATTGGGCAATCGTCATTCGGAATTATGAATAATAATTAATTATGCAAACTTTTCCTGAATAATGAATAAAATACTTTTAAACAAAAAAAGTGTGCAAAATACTGTAATTGATTATACCTGTAATTAACTACTAATAAAAAATCGATAGTAATAAAATACTGGTAATCATGATTACAATTAGTCACAGTAACAAGTAACAATATTTTCTAATAAAAAAATAGTTATGACCTCTTGTAATCACCACAGAAAACGATTATTTACCCAGACCCCGGAAACTATCAAATACAGACCAACGAGTGCAGGCCATAGATATTCGAAAAAAACCTCACCAAACTAATGGCTCACATATTCCAAGAGTTCTAACAAGCATCCGGGAATGTTGTTTTGATCAATAGAATGATCAATTGTTTGATCAATTTACGTATTTCTAATAGTCATTTGAGTCAAGTAATTTTAAAGTTTGCAGAATATTTATGAAAGATTTGAATTCAAAATAATTTTTGGGCATATATAATTTTAGTAGTGCATTTCATAATGAATAAAAGTAAACCGATTGAACTGAAAAAAGTGCAGAGTAGTATCCCTAGCTGGTAAATGTGAATTCTGCTTTTAGAGATATCTCTGTAGGGATATCTCACAAACCAAAGTGCTGACGTCAGGAATCTTTCAATTGTATCATCGTTCACAGCATAAGAAAAATTCACGCAAGTGAATTCAGAGATTGGAATAAGAACTTGATTAGTGGAATGAAACCCGGAAAAATCTCACCAGTCGGGCTTCTCGTTCTGATCCTCGAATTTGCTGACGATTTTTTTTTTTTTTTTGCAGTTAGAATGACCCTTAAAATATTCTCAGGGGTAAATTGAACACGGATTAGAATCCTTTTGAAATCAAACTAATCATTGGGCTTTTTCGTGGTTTTCCCCTGAACTTAGTGCAAATAGAAGTTAGTTCCATCAAAAAGTCCTCCACGCAGGCTAGTTTATCCCTATGCTTGATCTAAGAGTCCCCTTGTCTTTTAGGCTGGGATAAAAGAAGACTACGGGGGTGAACATTGGTAGTTGTAAACCTGAAAATGGGTTGGTTCAGGGCTCGAAAAACCACCCGTCCTCGGTGGTCAAAAATTCCCCCCGGGCAACGAATTTCTCGAATCCGACGTCCGCGCGGACGGCCATTTTCCCGTTAATGTTCGTGATACATTTTCAATTTTTGTTATCCTACAAGAGTCTAGCGCCTCATTTCTAAAATGACCCTGAAATTGAATTGATGTTTTCTCCGTCTGGGAGTACTGCAGCTGTTGAACTTAGCAATGACTTTCAGCAATGAACTTACAAAAAAATGCATTGCGTACTGGTCTTAAACAAGAAGCGGTAAACGCAATTATGAACATCTGCCTAAATGGAAAACCCCTTTCAGATTTCTATGCAGAAACCTCTGTAAATCATTGGCTTGATTGTGGAACTGGCAAACGTCATATTTGATTCATTTAAAAAACGCAGTACCCTGGGATAAATTGACATTCCAGATAACTTGACCTTTGTCTTTTAAATTATTTCATAAAGGAAATAAATTATTTCATAAAAGAAATACTAGGTTACTACTAGTAACCTAGTGTTTCTTTTATTACTGTATTATGTAATCTTAGTAACTACTAATTCATTGTGCAATTTATATAAATTTTTGTAATAAATAAGAGAAAATTATATTTTAATTTATTTAGAAGCTACGAGTTAGTTTCAAAGGAGGGCGGGTATATTGTTGGACAAGCCGTCCTTGGGGACGGGTAAAATTTCTGAGTTTTTTCGAGCCCTGGGTTGGCTCTTTAACAGTTAGACCGGTTATTATAGAAAATACACCGGTTATTATAGAAAATAACACCGGTTATTATAGAAAATAAAGTAATAACACCACTTATGAACCAAATTGCAACATCTGTTTTTTTCTAGCAAATTCAAATCTGAAATAAAAAAGAGGGGTATAATTTTTTGAAGTTGACCCCACTGAATTTACTAACCCCTTTTGAATTTACTGAAGTTGACCCCACACTACCTAAGGGGAAAAGATTGTTAGGATGTTCTGTGTACTTGAATTCCTCATTTGAAACGATTTTACAAGTTTATTTTTAAATTTTTGAGTTGATGTGTATTTCTCAAATTTTTGAATCGATGTGTATTTCTCGTGGTATTTCAGCATTTCCATTTTTTTTGTTCCTTGTCTTTACTCAACTAGCTCATCACATTTTAATGCTTAATTAACTATTATTGAAACAAAGTGAAAGAACACGAACAAGCATTGTTGCTTCTTTTTTTTCAACTAACCAGAATTCATTTTTGTATAAAATGTCAAAGCAAGTTGTATCATTATTCGTACGCTTTAACAATGTAACCACGCATTTTAATAATGATATAAACAATAGTTGTTTTTTAATCTTAGCGGCTCATTTCATTTAGTCATTGGATTTCCTGATAGTTGTCGACAATGAAGTTCCCAAGAAAATTGTAAGTGATTTCCTTTTACTGATAGTTTTAATTATGCTAGTTTTTTTCTTGTTGTAATTTTTCTTCACAGTATATTATTAAAAATATTTGAATGTAATCGAAACAATTTCACTCTTTCGGTCTTGAAATTAACGTATTAGGACTTTGTTCATTTTTACATTATTCTATATTCCTTAATTTTAACGTTTTTAAACTGCGAAATCTAGTGCCCTACTAATGACGTTGTTCAAGAATAGAGACATGCTCAATTGATGGCAACAGACAAAATAAGTAAAAAGGCTTTCATCTACTTGTTATTTCCAAAATATTATTACATGTAGTTTTTTGCATCTAAAAATTGTTATGCAGTACAAATTAAGTCTCTTAATGACTAATTCAGTACTTTTAACTGAAAAGAAAAACTTTCTAATTTTGTTTAAATATAGCTTGTGTGTCCAACAATTAAATCACTTTATAAATAGTTCCATGATTGGCCGAATATTATACCATTTAATATTAATATAAGAAACTTGTACATGGATCAGTGTATCTAACCCGTCATTGATTTCTTTTGCGCCCAATTCATAGTCATGGGTCGTAAGTGTCAATGTCAGTAAATATAACATTTCTGAAAAACTTGCAATTGTATCGTTCAAGCGTTGCATTAAACGTATCTTGAATTTACACATGGCCTTATCGAAACAACGTTGATTTCCTAAAAAAAATTAAGAAATTAAAATTTATACTATACAGCATTTACAGTTACTTATATAGTTTTAAATTTATACTTACTCAAGAAGCAGAATAAGACATACGTATTTAATCATTTCCTCATAAAAATGCTCAAAAAATAACCTAGTGAACTTACCGAATCTCCTGAAGGAAAAAACCTCCCACATCCGGCTCCCCAGTCAAACGACCCGGCTAGGCCACCACCGTGGTGTTAATCTAAAATTCAAAAAATGCATAAATTTTTGGCATGACAACTGGCCCAAAAGTGCTTATCCAATTGATTATTTTACGACGAAGTCTAAAACAATATAGTAGATATCACAAATTAATGCTCTAACAAAACGAGTGTTTTATAATACCTCATTTATATTGCCCCAACAACTCTGTTTCGTAGTGGGCTTCATTAAAATTTCCCAAACACTCCGTTGTTTTATAGTGGGCCAAAATCACATATCAATAGTGTAGTAGATCAAGACCTCATGTCATAGTAACAGTTGGAAATAGTTCCACTAAGTACAGTTGTCTTTGTCATACGGTAGACATCAGGTCTGCGGTAATGAAGTACGAATTACATAGTAAACAAAGTTTAAAATAATAGAAAAAAGTTTAAAATAATAGAAAAAAATTTAAAATAATAGAAAAGAATTTAAAATCAGATAAGAAAAAAGATCATAAATTGGATAATTAATAATAAAATTTTAGGATTCCCAAGTCAAAATTCATGCTAGTACCAGCGACCAAAACAGGCTCGCTTCTACTATACCTTACTATGTATGCAACATTTTCAAGCTATTATATACCACACATTGCTAGCTAGCATCAAACTCTGCACATCTAGCTACCACAGCAATAGCACGATAAGTTATATACAAGTATCTTATCAAAGCTTAACTCCGTCCAACCCCAATTAGGGGGCATCCGGGAAATACAAGTATCTTATGCTAATTTGCTGTTTACGCTTCTTCCAAAGCATGGAGAGGTAGACACATTAACCTGCCATTATATGCTTTTTAATGCTTGCCACCGTAATATGTTTTGTAGGCAGCTTAGGCGAAAAGAGCATAACGTTCTATGCATCATTATGAATTACTAATTTGTTGGACACGATTTTCCGATCATGAGTGGGTAGGTACTTTAATGAATGATTGCTTCACTGTGGTACTCTGGGGGAGAAAAGTGTTTTGCCCTCTGTACCAAGTGCTCTTCGGCCCAGGCATCCCCTGAACATCTACTGGACAGCCTCGGTCTTTTAAAACAAGACCTTATAGAAAGACCCTTACTTGTTTTAGACTTTCTGAAGGTGAACAAACTCATGGACCTTGTCTAGCCAGGCTAGAAATGGGGATTTGAAAGAAGAATGAATCATTGCGTCGTGTTAATACTTCTTAATTTAATAGGCTATGAAGATATTTTAGGTAGGAACGGCATAATATGCTAGTAAGAATTCCTTACTTGCTACAAATAACTTGATTGCGAATAATATTAGATTTAGAGTAATATTAAATTATATTCAATCTAACATCTCGACTTCTAAACTTTTCGTTCATTTCATTACTTAAAGACTGGGACCACTTTTTTGGGAAATAGCACCACACATCATTAATAAATAAAGATTAATTTGTGAAAGAAAACAGTAAGTTAAAATACTTCACGAAATGTCCTTTCTCGTCAATACAATTTTAATACCAGAAAAGTTGGTGTTTTCTTTACTAGAGAGGGCTGCATTATCTCTTTACCACCTATATTTCAGAGTTACTGTATCAGCTGTATTTTGAGACTATTTAGCACAACTTGTTCACTGCATTGACCGTAAAATAAGTGAACAATGAAAAAACAGTAAACATAGTGAATAGTGTTATATAATAAAAAACATATATTGTGAATATGATAGTAAACAGGTGTTTGAGAAGTAATAAAAATTTAAAATTTGAATAAAATCTAAGCTTTAAAAACACCGATTACCTTATCAGCAATATACAAAATTCAAATCTAAAGGAAAATTTGAAAAATGTACTTTTTCTAGTTATACTAACTTTTACGTATGTAGGAACACAAGAAAAGCAAATAATATTAATTAAGTCAATCGAAGCCAAATCGGTATTTCCAAAAACGCGAGTTCTTTTTAAATATATATTTTTATTGGAAACAAATTTATCTGTTCGGAAATATCGTCTCCACACAATCAGTTGCAGTAACCGAAACTCGTAGAGGTAAGGTGTTAGAGATATGGAATCTATAGTTCATTGAAAATTAATTCGATTCGCGAACGACAGACTTTTAAAAAAATTTTAAACTGTTGAATTGCAACTTCAAGTTCTTCACGGTAGGTTAGGATGTCATATTATATTGGTTCTGATGCAATCGACAGCTACTAGAGTGCAGGTCTAAGTTGTTTAGAAGGTATTTATAATTTAATAGTTTTTTTATATATAAAACTATATAAGTTCAGTAAGTTATAGTTACATAAAATATAAATAAGTTCATTCATAAGGCAATGAAATGGCAGATAGTCTTGCCAAGGCAGGTGCAGCTGAGGCCACTGGGCCTCCAGTGTCTTTTACCTCCTCAGAGCTCTTCTCCATTGCTAAAGCCAAAAATAAATCAGTATGGCTCACTCCACCCTGTCACAATGGTACCAGGGTACCAGACCGGGTAGCTGTTTGACAGCTGACAAAGACCGTTAGTCTCAAACCGCCATCACACGTCTCCGCTGTGGACACCTGAAATCACTGAGGTACTCTGGAGGAGAAAAGTGCTTTGCCCTCTGAACCAAGTGCTCTTCGGCCCAGGCATCCCCTGAACATCAACTGGACTGTCTCGGTCTTATAAAACAAGACCTTTTAGAAAGACTCTTACTTGAACTTTTTGAAGGTAAACAATCTCATGGACCTTGTCTAGCTAGGATAGAAATGGGGATTTGAAAGAAGAAGATAGAAATGGGAATTTCAAAGAAGAAGATAAATAAGTTCGGGTACCCGGAACTCATCGAAAAGTTTTATCTCTTGCTGATGCTTCTATATATTGCATCCGGTTTGCACCTAAACCCGAACAGAAAAGCATTCTTAGCTGGTTTCACTCCCGGTTGGCACCGACCACAAAGCTGTCAAAAGGGATCGTACACACAATATGCAAAAAATTCGCTTAAGCAAAATTAGAGATGCGATTGTAAATCTGATTGGTGGAATGTATTTACTTGCAAAAGTCTCGCCAGCTAGCGTCTCGTTCTCATCTCCGAATTTATTGCTTTGGTGTTTTTTTTTATTCAGTTCGAATGAACTTTAAATATTCTCAGTGGTCGAACAGAAACTTTGGGTTAGAATGCTTTTGCCATCTGTCTAAATATGGGACTTTTTCGTGGCTTTCCTCTGCATGCTATGCAAAGGCGAGTATTAAAAAAAAGTTATCAAGAACCAGAAAGCAATAAGAAAGGCAAGTTTGTCCCAATGCTTGACGTAGAAGTTAACTTGTGTTTGGGGCTGGATTCAAAATCAAAAGACTACAGAGTTGAGCATTGACAGTAATAAACACAAAAATGGGTGGGCCTTTAGCACCTCTCATAATCCAAAATAAAGCAATAATGATATCTGAAAACAAAAATGCAGCTTTTGCAAGTCAAATTGGGGTTCGTTCTTTTTCGGAAAATTTAAATCTACGATAAAAAATTAAAAAAACGGGGGCTTATTTTTAAGATATTGAAGATGACTCCACTCAATCACCCCCGGGGAGGGAGGAGATTTAAAGAATAAGTTCTGTAATTGAATTCCTCATTTGATGTGATTTTACGAGGGTATTTTTAAATTTCTGGGTCGATGTATTCTCGCGATATTTGACCGTTTCCGTACCTTTCGTTTTAATCTTGTCCTTAATCGACTAACCCAAACCATTTTTATATTTGATTAACTATTAAATAAACAAAGTAAAAAAAAACAATTATACACATTGTTGCAGATTTTTTGTAATAAGACAAAAGTTATTTTTACTTAAAATACCAAAACAAGCTGTAACATTTTTCGTATGCTTTTAACAATGTAAACTTTTATTTTAACAATGGCATAAGCAATTGTTATTTCAATTGATTAAATGCTTTGTCATTTCTTCTCAAAAATTCTTGACTGAAGGCAACATTGAAGTTCGCATGAAAATTGTAAGTAGTATTATTTTAATGATATTTTTATTTATTTTTGCTTTCTTTTCTTTTTGTAAATTAAACGTCTTTTCTTCACAGCTTATTAATAAAAGTCATTTAATAGAATGAAGAGAACTTAACTTCTACGTAAGACTCTTTATAACCAATGAAGTGCTTTTAGCTGAAAAAAGTTCTCCTTTTGTTAATTATAGCCAGTATATCCTATAATTAGTTCACTTATAAATTAGTTCGATCACGAGCCGAATGTTATAATATTTCATATTAAAAAAATCATGTATAAGGCAATTTGACTAATCAGTCATTGATTTTTATATACCCAATTCATAGTTATGGGCTAGTAGGGTCAATATCATTATACATAACATTTCTGAAAAACGTGCAATTCTATCTCTCAGTATTTCATTAAATGTATTCCGAATTTTTGCATGACCTTAACCAAACAAAATTGATTTAATAAAAGATAAAATAAAATGAGAAATGAAAATTTTTACAATACGATATTTGCAGTTACTGATATAAATTGACTAGTTTTATTCGTAGCATGAAAACAGAATTGGAAATAAGTACTTAATAAGTACCTCTTAAAAATGATTGAAAAGTAGTCAAATGAACCCACCAATCCATGTCCGGTACCCAGGCTAAATGATCCAGATGGACCTGCTTATCACCTGTGTCGCTTGATTAAAATTAAAAAAAAGCAAAAAATAAATAAATAAATAAAAATAAAAAAAAACTTTTCACAAATGAAATAGGCTCAAAATTTCAAATCTAATTAATTGTCTTAAAACAAACTCTTTAGCGAAAAAGTAGGTGTCACAAATGTTCCAGCATAAAAAGAGTGCTTTATAATGGGATCATTTTTATATTTCCCTGACAACTCTGCTCTACAGAAGGCATTATTATAATTTTTCAAACACTCCATAGTTTTATAGTGAATCAAGATCACATGTCAATATCATAGTCGATTTAAATGACATATCACAGTAACAGTTACAAATAGTTACACGAAGTTCAGTTATCTTCAAAATATGGCAGACATCGGGTAATCAAGTGACCATCAGGTAATGAAGTTTAAATTGCATAGTAAACAGAGTTTAAAATAATCGAATTAAAATTTAAAATCAGATAACATAACAGATCATAAATTGGATAATTAATAATAATAATAAAATTTAAGGTTTCCCAAGTTAAAAGTGCCGTGCTAGAAATAGCAATAGTAACAACAAGAATGAGTTAGTTTCCGCTATGTAATGTTATGACTACAATCTTGTGTTTGCAAGATTATATGCTTCACAATTCTAACCTGCATCAAGTGCTAAAACGCTACGAGCATCTTGTGCTTATTTGCTGATTAAGCTTAAACCAAATAGAGAAGTAGACACATTAACGAACTATTATATGCTTGTTAAATAAGCTATGAAAACATTTTTGGTATGAACAGCCAGCATGATGAGCAATAATTTAATTACTGCTAATATAAGAACTAATGACATATTCAATAATATTACATAAAATATTATATTCAACTAGTGGGCTACGCCCCCTGCTCCCTAACGCTCGCCAACCCCCGAAAATTGCTACGCAATCTTATATGGTTTGCTTCGCAAACCAAGCTCGCTTCGCTCGCTACTAATTTACGTACATTGCAAATGCGCAAAATTCTAAGAATTCAAAACAATCATTCAAATCCATATAACATTTTTTTTTAAAAAAATTATATCTTTTTAGTAAATACTAAGTCATTAAAACAAATTTGAATTCAAATAAATGACATGTAATTCGTTAAACCTATTAGAAATGATATCTAAATGATTGGTATCATCTAAAACTGATATCTCTTTAAAAATGTTAAAATTTTGGCTACAATTAAGTCTATTAAAAATTTGAATAAGTGAATTACAATGGAAAAACCTGCATAAACAAAACATTATGTTTTTAGAAAATAATAACCATGAAAGTTTCACAACTTTGTTAAAAACATAAGTATAAGTCTTAGAACTTTGACATACAAAAGAACTAATAACAATAATAAAACAAATAAATTCGTGAAAAGAAGCGCTTTCGACAAAATACTAAAATGGAGATCTATCGACAAAGACTACTCACTTCTGCCTAACTTAATAGTGTGAGATTGCCGCAGCTGATAGGGTGAATTTCGGAAAAGATCACATTTGGTGAGAATGCATGCTCTTTCTGGTTATTTCAATTTCCGATTTTAAAAGCGCTACATGTTGAGCCTCCTCAGATAGATTTGGCATGTAACATTTTTAGAGGCAATCATTGGTCGATTTTCTAGCTTTGCCATTCGAGGAGTTGGAGGAGTTGTAATGAGGCTTTTTTTTGTCGCCGTGTAAGAGAAATATATATATATATAATACATAATATTATGTTCATTAATACGTAATATTAAATCCATTAATATTACTCAGAATATTAAATAATATTCTATCCAACATTTTGACATATAAAATTATCCTCTATTTGATTACTTAACAACTGGGATCTTTTAGAGAAGGAGCACCTCATAAAAGCCAAATTTGAATTGAAAAAACATCGAGTTTTTTTTTTTAAATATAGCAAACATATTGCCTTTTTTTAACAATCTCTGTATAAGTATGTAAAACAATTGCACGATTCAAACATATCAGAATTACTTAACATCATTAATATGTTATGAAATGAAGCATATTTGAACTCAAAAATTATATTATCTATTTTATTGGAAGCAAAATTATTTGTTTGAAAATATCGCCTATCAAAATAAGCTGCAGATGGCAGCTGGTAGGAAAAAACTACACGAATTAGACAATTTAGATTTTTTTAAAAAAAAGTAAAAAAAATAGCAGCCGAGCTTTATGTAACAATGAACTAAACCCTATCATGGGTTAAAGAAAAAATATATACTATTAAACAACTTTTATTTAGAAACTTTGACAAATTAATGCACTTTCAAATTATAAAAAAAAACTTCTTTTCTTATTTTACAGAAAAAAATTGTATCAGAGTGGGGAGAGTCATGTCGACTATATCAACCTTCATCTAACCCTATCATGGAAACAAGTTAACACGGCTTATATACTACTGGAATGGAATTATATTTTTGTAGTGGTAGATACACTACAGTACTCCCCCGCCAGAACTATATGTGTGATAGAATTCCATGGACGGATGCAACTAGTTGATTCCTTGCTGTTTTGGGAGAAACCGGGAGAGCTATGTTAAGATCAGCGGACTTTTTTGAATGTTAATCGTGAGAGCTGCATTAAGTTCACGGTCGTAGTCGTTCCAGCGACAGTCTTGTCGTTAGCAGTCGAGTGTAGAGAGGCAGACATTGTGTTTGATATTGACTAAGTAGCAACTGTGCCAGGAGTAGGATAATGTCGCAGTCAGAAGTAGCAAGTCAACTGTTCAATTTGGAATCCATTCAAGTAGGCGTTTTCAAATCTAATGGGAAGTTTCTGTCAAGGGAGGTAGAGGTGGAGGATCGAAGTAAAGGTGGTGGATGCTCAGCTCCAACGTTAAGTAATCTCGCATTGATTGCGGTTGAAGCCTGGTCTGTAGCTGTAAGTTACGGTGACTGTAGCGCCCGGAGTAGATGCTCGGCTTGTACGTTGCGACGGTGTAGCGTCCGTGGGGGAGGTGGTGAATGCTCAGCTCAAACGCAACGTAGCCTCGCATTGATTGCGGTTGTTTGCTCAGCCTGATGAAGTCTATGCGAGGTTATGTAATGCTTGAGTCGAGCATCTACCACCTCTACCACGGGTGTTACAGAATTGTAACGTACAAGCCGATCATCAACTCCGGGCTCTACAACCCCCTTCACTTACAGTTACAGGCCGAGCTTCAACCGCAGTCGATATGAGGCTTCACTGGCTGTAGCTTCCACCTTGGCTTTTACGTTGCAATGCTGTAGCGTTTCTGGGGGTGGGGTGTGTGCTCAGCTAAACGTTACGTAGTCTCTCGTCGATTTTGGTAGAAGCTTGGTCTGTAACTGTAAGTTACGATGACTGTAGCGCCCGGAGAAGAAGCTCGGCTTGTACGTTGCGACGGTGTAGCATCCGTGGGGGAGGTGGTGAATGCTCAGCTCAAACGCAACGTAGCCTCGCATTGATTGCGGTTGTTTGCTCAGCCTGTTGAAGTCTTTGCGAGGCTACGTAATGCTTGAGTCGAGCATCCGCCACCTCTACCACGGGTGTTACTTAATTGTAACGTACAAGCCGATCATCAACTCCGGGCTCTACAGCCCCCGTAACTTACAGTTACAGGCCGAGCTTCAACCACAGTCGATACGAGACTACGCTGGCTGTTGCTTCCATAGCTGAAGCTAGGCTTTTACGTTGCAATGCTGTAGCATCAGTGGGGGTGGGGGTGGGGTGTATGCTCAGCTAAACGTTACGTAGTCTCGCATCGATTGCGGTTGAAGCCTGGTCAGTAACTGTAAGGTACGGTGACTGAAGCGCCCGGAGAAGAAGCTCGGCTTGTACGTTACAACGCTGTTGCGTCAGTGGGGGAAGGGGTGAATGCTAAGCTCAAACGTTGCGTAGCCTCGCATTGATTGCTTGCTGTTTGCTCAGCCTGTTGAAGTCTTTGCGAGGCTACATAATGCTTGAGTCGAGCATCCACCACCTCTACCACGGGTGTTACTTAATTGAAACGTACAAGCCGATCATCAATTCCGGGCACTACAGCCCCCGTAACTTAGAGTTACAGGCCGAGCTTCAACCACAGTCGATACGAGGCTACGCTGGCTGCTGCTTCCATAGCTGAAGCTTGGCTTTTACGTTGCAATGCTGTAGCATCAGTGGGGGTGGGATGTATGCTCAGCTTAAACGTTACGTAGTCTCGCATCGATTGTGGTTGAAGCCTGGTCAGCAACTGTAAGGTACGGTGACTGTAGCGCCCGGAGAAGAAGCTCGGCTTGTATGTTGCAACGCTGTTGCGTCCGTGGGGGAGGGGGTAAATGCTAAGCTCAAACGTTGCGTAGCCTCGCTTTGATTGCTTGCTGTTTGCTCAGCCTGTTGAAGTCTTTGCGAGGCTACGTAATGCTTGAGTCGAGCATCCACCACCTCTACCACGGGTGTTACTTAATTGTAACGTACAAGCCGATCATCAACTCCGGGCTCTACAGCCCCCGTAACTTACAGTTACAGGCCGAGCTTCAACCACAGTCGATACGAGACAAAGCTGGCTGTTGCTTCCATAGCTGAAGCTAGGCTTTTACGTTGCAATGCTGTAGCATCAATGGGGGTAGGATGGGTGCATGCTCAGCTAAGCGTTACGTAGTCTCGCATCGATTGCGGTTGAAACCTGGTCAGTAACTGTAAGGTACGGTGACTGAAGCGCCCGGAGAAGAAGCTCGGCTTGTACGTTGCAACGCTGTTGCGTCCGTGGGTTAGGGGGTGAATGCTAAGCTCAAACGTTGCGTAGCCTCGCATTGATTGATTGCTGTTTGCTCAGCGTGTTGAAGTCTTTGCGAGGCTACGTAATGCTTGAGTCGAGCATCCACCACCTCTACCACGGGTGTTACATAATTGTAACATACAAGCCGATCATCAACTCCGGGCACTACAGCCCCCGTAACTTAGAGTTACAGGCCGAGCTTCAACCACAGTCGATACGAGACTACTCTGGCTGTTGCTTCCATAGCTGAAGCTAGGCTTTTACGTTGCAATGCTGTAGCATCAATGGGGGTAGGATGGGTGCATGCTCAGCTAAGCGTTACGTAGTCTCGCATCGATTGCGGTTGAAACCTGGTCAGTAACTGTAAGGTACGGTGACTGAAGCGCCCGGAGAAGAAGCTCGGCTTGTACGTTGCAACGCTGTTGCGTCCGTGGGTTAGGGGGTGAATGCTAAGCTCAAACGTTGCGTAGCCTCGCATTGATTGATTGCTGTTTGCTCAGCGTGTTGAAGTCTTTGCGAGGCTACGTAATGCTTGAGTCGAGCATCCACCACCTCTACCACGGGTGTTACATAATTGTAACATACAAGCCGATCATCAACTCCGGGCACTACAGCCCCCGTAACTTAGAGTTACAGGCCGAGCTTCAACCACAGTCGATACGAGACTACTCTGGCTGTTGCTTCCATAGCTGAAGCTAGGCTTTTACGTTGCAATGCTATAGCATCAGTGGGGGTGGGGTGGGTGTATGCTCAGCTAGGCGTTACGTTGTCTCGCATCGATTGCGGTTGAAACCTGGTCAGTAACTGTAAGGTACGGTGACTGAAGCGCCCGGAGAAGAAGCTCGGCTTGTACGTTGCAACGCTGTTGCGTCCGTGGGGGAGGGGGTAAATGCTTAGCTCAAACGTTGCGTAGCCTCGCATTGATTGCTTGCTGTTTGTTCAGCCTGTTGAAGTCTTTGCGAGGCTACGTAATGCTTGAGTCGAGCATCCACCACCTCTACCACGGGTGTTACTTAATTGTAACGTACAAGCCGATCATCAACTCCGGGCTCTACAGCCCACGTAACTTACCGTTACAGGCCGAGTTTCAACTGCAGTCAATACAAGGCTACGCTGCTGTTGCTTCCCTAGCTGAGACTTGGCTTTTACGTTGCAATGCTGTAGCATCCGTGGGGGGTGGGTGATTGTTAAGCTAAACGCTACGTAGTCTCGCATCGATTGCGGTTGAAGCCTGGTCTGAAACTGTAAGTTACGGTGACAGTAGCGCCCGGAGAAGAAGCTCGGCTTGTACGTTGCAACGCCGTTGCGACTGTGGGGGAGGGGGTAAAGGCTAAGCTCAAACGTTGCGTAGCCTCGCATTGATTGATTGCTGTTTGCTCAGCCTGTTGAAGTCTTTGCGAGGCTACGTGATGCTTGAGTCGAGCATCCACCACCTTTACCATGGGTGTTACTTAATTGTAACGTACAAGCCGGTCATCAACTCCGGGCTCTACAGCCCCCGTAACTTACAGTTACAAGCCGAGCTTCAACTGCAGTCGATACGAGGCTACGCTTGCTGTTGCTTCCATAGCTGAAGCTTGGCTTTTACGTTACAATGTTGTAGCATCAGTGGGGGTGGGGTGTATACTCAGCTAAACGTTACGTTGTCTCGCATCGATTGCGGTTGAAGCCTGGGCTGTAACTGTAAGTTACGGTGACTGTAGCGCCCGAAGAAGAAGCTAGACTTGTACGTTACAACGCTGTTGTGTCCGTGGGGGAGGGGGTGAATTCTAAGCTCAAACGTTGCGTAGCCTCGCATTGATTGCTTGCTGTTTGCTCAGCCTGTTGAAGTCTTTGCGAGGCTACGTAATGCTTGAGTCGAGCATCCACTACCTCTACCACGGGTGTTACTTAATTGTAACGTAAGAGCCGATCATCAACTCCGGGCTCTACAGCCCCCGTAACTTACAGTTACAAGCCGAGCTTCAACAGCAGTCGATACGAGGCTACGCTAACTGTTGCTTCCGTAGCTGAAGCTTCGCTTTTTCGTTGCAATGCTGTAGCATCAGTGGGGGTGGGGTGTATGCTCAGCTAAACGTTACGTAGACTCGCATCGATTGTGGTAGAAGCCTGGTCTGTAACTGTAAGTTACGGTGACTGTAGCGCCCAAAGAAGAAGCTCGGCTTGTACGTTACAACGCTGTTGTGTCCGTGGGGGAGGGGGTGAATTCTAAGCTCAAACGTTGCGTAGCCTCGCATTGATTGCTTGCTGTTTGCTCAGCCTGTTGAAGTCTTTGCGAGGCTACGTAATGCTTGAGTCGAGCATCCACCACCTCTACCTCGGGTGTTACTTAATTGTAACGTAGAAGCCGATCATCCACCTCAGACTCTACAGCCCTCTTCACTTACAGTTACAGGCCGAGCTTCAACCGCAGTTGAGACGAGGCTACGCTGGCTGTTGCTTCCATAGCTGAATCTTGGCTTTTACGTTGCAATACTGTAGCATCCGTAGGGGTTGGGTGTATGCTCAGCTAAACGTTACGTAGTGTCGCATCGATTGCGGTTGAAGCCTGGTCTGTAACTGTAAGTTACGGTGACTGTAGCGACCGGAGAAGAAGCTCGGCTTGTACGTTGCAACGCTGTTGCATCCGTGGGGGAGGGGGTGAATGCTAAGCTCAAACGTTGCGTGGCCTAGCATTGATTGCGGTTGTTTGCTCAGCCTGTTGTAGTCTATGCGAGGCTACGTAACGTTTGAGCCGAGCATCCACAGCGAAGTCTCTTGTGCAAATGCTTCCTGAAGAGTTTAGAGTTCCACAAGTATCCAGTACCCAAGTGATGGATATGCCTCAAGGGAATGACGAATCTCAAGGGAATGAAGAACTCAAGGGAATGTTGGATGGAGCCAAGTGCCTTGTGATGAAACAGAAGTGTTGGATATGCCTCAAACGTTAGATGAATCAGAAGTGTTGGATAAGCCTCAAGTGTTTATTGAATCATAAGTATTGGATATGCCTCAAGTGTTTGTTGAATCTAAAGAGCCCCAGGTCGTGTTTTTTAATGTGTATTTTTAACTCGTTGCACCAAAGGAGGATCAAGAATTGGATAACATCCGAGACTTTTTATACAATTTTTCGGACTCTTTGGAGGCTTTGGATTTACTTACAGTTGTGATACCCTTTTGGAAAAGACAGTATCCATTTAATCCAGGAAAACCCTTGGATCAATAAAAAAACAAAGGAAACGCATATATAATGTAAATTTAGCATAAAATTGAAAGTATTGTGTTGTATTGTAAATTTGAATGTATTGTATTATAATATAAATAAATAAAACCCAGGGGTTTATTTTTTTTCAATACTGTTTGTCATTCTTTAAGATTTCATTTCTTGTCTCATGGCCAAACAGGATGTCATAACTTTTTGTGGACAATCAGAATGCCGCACGTCATATATATATATATATATATATATATATATATATATATATATATATATATAGTAGAGCATAAAATCAGATCAAAATTAAATTAAACTGAATCTTTTGTATCAATTCTTTTGCATTTGTAAACATGTTTTTCTATCAAAGTTTTCAAGGAAGCATATTTAAAAAAGTTTTTCTTAACGTTGCATGTCAAATTCAAATAATTTTAAAGTTGTTAGGGGAAAATGGAGATTTTCTTTCTGTTTTTAAAGTTTAGCATAAAAACTTAAACATGTTGTAATCGTCACATTAAATTTTAACATATTTTGACAATTGTTAAATCTCTGAACTATTTTTTTACAATATAAAACTATCATGTATTTATTAGAATCATGTTTTTTTTTAAATTTTCAAATGGAAATATTCTATGATTCCTATAAAAGAGAGTTCAATTTGTACTATTATTTTGGAATTGTAACCTGCTTTCACAATTAAAAACAGCTTTAAAAAACAATTAAAGGATGATATTTTTACCGTTCATTTACATTTACTGTTAATGACGCAATAGGTTAGGGCTATAGTTTTTTCAAAATTTCAAATCCATCTTTTTCTTTACATTTTCTTGTTTTTGGCTAAAGTTACATAGATTTTCGATTCCGGATTAAAGTGTTCATTCTAAAACATTATACTCTGTACTTGATTATAAACTTAAATAGTAGTCGATACTAAGATGCATCCCCCAAAAATTTGCTGAAAGTATCCTAATGTACCGTAAAATATCCCGGATCAAATTTTTTACAGTGTATCAGGTATTTCGGGAGCATCATCCGTAAAATCTATTTTTACCGCAAAATATTATATAGTAAATTTTGCAGTAATTTTTATTTACTTAGAGATTCAGTGATTTAACAATTATTACTGCAAAATTTGTGGTAGATCAGATTTTTGTCGCATTTTTCGTTTAAAAATCCACTTTACGGTAAAAAAAGTAGTGGCACCCTTAGTGTCAGTACTTTTCACAGTAATTTTTTGTCGGAATTTTTTTCAATGTCTCCGTAACATCGATTGTTAGATAAAAAATGATTGAAGGTGCGTCGCTATTTTCTTAATTTTTATTATTTTATTTATTAATTTTTATCTAACAGTAAAGAATACAATTTCGGAAAATAAAATTATAAAATTCTCTTTTTCTTTAAACTTTCCATCATTAACACTCTACACTAAATTAAACACTACACTCTAATCATTAAACACTACACTCTACTAAAGACAACTCCACTCTTCTATTAAATACTTCTTTCCTTGCGGTTTTCACCTTCGGATATTATAACTGAAAACAAATATTTTTTGAAGATGTTGTTCAGAGACTTGATAACGTCTTCAAAAATTAAGAATTTATTATTTTTTTTTAATTGTGTAGCCTCCATAAATGTTTTTTCTTTCATTTGAAAAACATAGGAAATCATTTAAATCAAAACTATAATAAATTTTCGTAAGAAAAAAAAGGCTATATTACACTGGGAAACAATTTTTTTCCTGTTGCATGAGATTTTTTTAAATAAACTTTAGATATTTAAACGTTGTTGATTTTAAATCTGCAATCGGTGTTTTCTCTCTAAAATACAGTTTAATTTTAGTCTATTTTTTATAGAAATGTACAAGTTTAAAAACGTTTTATAAGGCAGGGTGACATATAAATGTTAAGAAAAATTTCTAGGGAAGCAAGGGCACGTCATCAGGATTAAAATTGCATGAAAACCCATGACCAGAAATGACACGTATCCTAAAAAAGAAAACGTTCTTAACTGCCTACGACAATATTTCTGGACATGGGTTCTTATACTCTTCTAATCCTGAGGATGTGCCACAACTCCATCAGTAGTTTGTCTTAACATTTATGTAAGACCTTGTTACATATAATGTTCTTAAACATTTTATATGTAAAAAAATAAAAAAAAACCTATAGCTTTAACTAAAACTAATTTTAGATTTGAAATCTCTAAACCTGAATTAGGCATGATCAAATTTTTGTACAAATGCAACAAAAAAATGCGTTCCTTAGTGTTAATAACTAAATTAAAAATAGAATTTGCTTTTATGAAAAAGACAGAATGTACTGAAAGTTGAATTCGTTTTAATAAAAAATTGGAATTAAACGCAAATTTATATAATAAACACAAACATTAAAATGAACCTGAAACAAAACATAGAAACTAAAAATTCTTTTAAGAGAGACTCTGCATCAGTAATGGGTGTTATCTCTTGAAAGTTCAATAAAATAGAAAGTTTAACCATAATTTTAAACGTTATCACCATAAATATGCCGTTGACCAAGGAAAGAGAATAATGCGAGCATCCCAGAAGGAAAATGCATGCAATTACTAATACAAAATTCAACATTAAGTGTCCTATTTCTGTGGGTAAAAGCTTTTCGCAAAAGCAGAACTAATGGTTACTTTTATTCAAGATGAAATATTTACTTAACATAAAATGGAAGAAATGACAGGAAAGATATAAATCAAGATGGAGTTGTTCTGGTGTGTTGGTGAAGCCTTTTCGCAAATACTCCTTCCTTTTATGTATATTTTAAAATATACTAAAAGCATCCATAATATGTAGTGTTACAATGCAGTTTGGGGAGGAAAATAAAATTGGATTGTTATATTAATTTTCAAACTCTGTTATGCGTCTAAAATTGCTTTTAAACTATATTTTGAACTTTGACACTTGATTTTAAATTATAGTTCTTTTAAAGTGTTGAATTTTCAACAGACATGCTTAGCATAATAAAAAGGTTGGTGTACACAAAATGTTCGTGTGCAGAGTTTTTCAAATTTTAATAGCGTAAGCAACAATTTGATATCGTACTTAGCTTAAGTTTATAATAATTACAATGAATTTAAATAACTTGTAGGGTAAACCAACCAGTGAAAGTAAACTACCTAGTGAAGGAACATTTCATATATATTGATTAAAAATAAGAATTTGAAAGTTTTTCTTCAGATTGATTGGTAACAATAGCTTAGTGCCAAACAATAGGAAGTCATCTAGCAATGTTTTGGATTACCTGGTCAAATAGACTTCTCCGGAAAAAATTTTGAATTTGTTATTACCTCTGCAACACCTTGTTTCCTTGAAATAATTATGAAGTGAGTGTTTGCATTTATATGTTTGAAGTGGAATTAATTGCATGTAATAATTTTATTTTTCTCACTGTGAAAAGGAGAATTCAAAATATAGTTATTGAAGTTACGTTTTATTTTCTTTTAAGCATCATAGCATAATAAAGTACTGAAATAAGGGGGTGTTTATTCCCTGGATCACCAAACGATGAAAAACCAGTGAAGGAACAAGTGTTCCTTTACTAGTTTTTTTTCTAAGTTAATGAAAATAAAAGATAAACTTTAATTTTCTTGTACCTTTAGTGATGTTCCGCATCTAAAGTATGTTAAAAATACGAAAAACAACTTCTAACCAGTGAGGGAACAGGCATGTTCCTTTACTGGGCATTGATTTCCCAGTGAATGAACAGCATGTGCTAATATGTTGACACTTTAATTTTCAATTCATGATTACAAAAAAAAGTTAACATTTTACAAGTATTTATATTTAAGAATTTCAAGAATAGGCTTGTTTTTAAATATTTGTATGTCTTATAAATTCATAAAGAGCATTAAAAAATAACCAAAATTAAGTGTTCCTTTAGTGGGTGTTCATTCACTGGTAAGAGCTGTTCCTTCTCTTGATCTTCTTACTACTTGTTATTTGAACGTCCAAAACTTTAAAACAATATTATGTAAGTTCTTTACAATTTTTTTACATAATTTGCAATAAGTAACAAATATGTTGACACTGTCATTTAACTAAAATTACGAATTTTGAAATTAATATGATTTTTTAAAAGGCAAGCGAAGCTTAAGTGTTCCTTCACTGGTTAGTTTACCCTACTTTAAAAAGGAAAAGAGATTCACAGTCGCAACGACAATTTACAAAGAGGAACATATTCTTAACATCAATATCACTTAGATTGTTGGTACTTTTTAATAGAATTTTCTACTCAGCATATGCTTTTTGTCGTAGATTAGCAACATTGCTAAGGTTTGGGAGGAGTCAATGTGAATAATGTATTGATCACGTAGCAATTTAATTATAATTATGCTATTTCGCATGATTGTGGCACTTGAAAATATAAATCCTTGTCTTCAAAACAGACCACTAAACTCTGAATAGCTTTAGATCTAATGATATGAAACTCATACTGTAAAAACCAATCTTATTTAATCGGCAGCTAAATTTTAGCATCATACTAATTTGCAAAGGTGCACTTTCAACATATGAAATGAAACACATAAATAGTCATGTTTTCCTTTTTTTTAAAACTTTTCTTCAGTTCATTTTCAATTTGAATCCCTCAAAGTAAGGGAGGAGGTTGCCCTGAGTCTGATAAAAATTTACAAATAGTTGTCAATATGTTTAGCCCCCATTCATAAGAGAAAGAGAGATGATAGAGATGAAAGTCATAACTGTGTCATATTCATATATATATATATATATATATATATATATATATATATATATATATATATATATATATATATATATATATATATATATATATATATATATATAATACATAAATAAATATAAGAAAACAGTATATTGTTATTTTTATAAAAAAAATTTTTGAGTGCTCCTCACACTATTGTATTAATATATTTTGCTTTGGCTTTATTGATACAATATCAGAAAGCACTCTGTTTTGCGGATATAATCGTGTGAGCTGAAGAAAAGATTATATCTTTTTTTTTCCGGTTTTTTAATAAAGTTTCATTCCCTTTTTTTTTAATATATATATATATATATATATATATATATATATATATATATATATATATATATATATATATATATATATATATATATATATATATATATATATATATATATATATATATAAACTATTGTTTGTTATTTTTTAACTTATTATTCCCCCCCCCCTTTCTTTTTATTTGTCTATTATTTTTCTTTGTTTTATTCTTCATTTTGAACTATATATATATATATATATATATATATATATATATATATATATATATATATATATATATATATATATATATATATATATATATATATATATATATATATATATATATCACAGATCACTCTTATCGAAACGAAAAAGAAACTATTAAAAAAACTACAATGCTATCTTTTATAAATATTGAAATGGCTCACGAACCTAATCTTTGAAGGAAAAAAAAAGAAATTTAACTAATAACTGAAACATGACTTTTGTTTTCCTCTTCATTGAGCTTAGCTTTTATTTAACTATCCTTCGTTGGAACAGAAATTTAAAAATTTGAAAGGAAATACTCTCAAATAAATTGTGTCTTCCAAAAGAGTATTCTAAGTATGAATTAATCCATTGTATTAAACTCATGTAATACTTTAAGTATACCTATGTATTCTGATAAAAACTGAAGGTTTATCTAAAACCCACATATATCAGCCAAACATTAGGTTTCAAAACATAATGTACTTATTCGGATGCAAAAAAATACATATATTTTCTTCAATTTTAGTTATTTTTATAGACTTTTCTTTCATATTATTTAAGCTTATTATTATTTTATTTTTAATTTTATGATAATGTTTGTTAGAAAGAAAACTTAAAAATGTGAAATAAGCTTCTGTAATTAAATGGTTTACTCCTCACATATTTTCGAGCGTAAAAATTTATTATTTTTTTAAACATATGCAATCGCAAATTTGGATTTATTTTGAACTCTCGTGTAGCATTAAAACTTAACGTTTCATAAATAACGTATACTTATCCGGATACAAAAATAAATACGAATTTTTTCACCAATTAACTTTCTTGCATACTTTATTTTCTTTTTTGAGATTCATATTTTTAATTTTAACTTTACAAATCTTACGAGTAACATTATACGGAAATTTAAAAAGAATAATTTTAATCTAAAACTTTACTTCTGGCAGAATTTTATTTGCAAAAATTAATTAATTGTTTTAAACCGATGTAATACCCTGAGTGATTTATCTATATCATGACTGCACGTATAACAGTTAAATATTAATTTTAAAAAGTCTCTGTAATAAAGCGGATTAAAAGTTAAAAAAGCAAATAACAAATATTTCCAGGAATTTTATTCTCTCATCTAGCTAATTCTTTCATGAAACTTAGCTAATTATTTTTTATTTTACAAAGTGATATCTGAAGATTTATAATTCAGTTACAGAAAGAAGAATTCTTATATCATAGCAATGAAGAAAGTTTCATTACCCCCACCGTTTTATTTATTAATTAATTTTTTTTGATGAGATGATATATATATATTATATATATATATATATATATATATATATATATATATATATATATATATATATATATATATATATATATATATATATATATATATATATATATATATATATATATATATATATATATATATATATATATTTATTTATTTATTTATATATATATATATATAAAGATTAATTCAGATAATGAATATAAAATTTATGTAGCATTCTGCATCTATTTCACCATTTTTATAGGAATGTGATAATTCATTTTTTTATTATACCAAAGCCTTTTTGAAATCATTAAACTTATAAAAAACGTTTTAATTAGTTTAAATTTAAGAATCATTAACTATTTAGTTTCTGTTACGTAATTTTCTACTTTGGTATTAACTCTTTATTATGATGTTAGTTCAGTATTGTGGAATTGAATCTACATGCTTATTAAATTAAAAGTTTTAATTTAATACTTAGAAGCATTCATAATATTTCATTTTCTTTGTTCTAGTAACAAAATAAGATTAAAAAAACATTTTTTGACAACTTAACATAACAACTTAAACATAAAATTACTACTAAAGATAGATGGTCATATTAGTACTAAAGAGTAAGTACCTAAACGACCATGGACCGAGTACCGAGATACGGAATACGCCGAATCTCTCTTTATCTCAGCACTATCGGCAATTATTCTGCTATATTAAATACCGTGGAAGCAATATGATGACTACAGGTACACAAGTAAAATAAAATTGTGGTTTCGGAACTATAAACCAGTACCGAAATGGCTACGTATTGAGTGCCAAGATACAAAATACATATTTCAGTGTAGTATTATTTCGCTTCTCAATTAAGTGTCTAGATACAGAACACTAAAATCACTGCAAAAAATATTCTGTGTCTCTATTGAGTGGCAAGATTCAGAATGTCAAAATGAGGCAGAATATTCTGTATCTCTATGAAATGCCAAGATACAGACTACTAAAATCAGAGAGAACTAATCAGTTTCAACATTAAGTGGCAAGATAGATAAAACCAAAACCATTGCAGAATTAATCGCTACTTCTGTTGAATGCTAAAATACAGAATGCTAAAATCAGGGCGAACTAATCCATTTCTCTATTGAATAGCAAGATAGATAATGCCAAAACTATTGCAGAATTAGTCTGTTCTTCTATTGAATGACAAGAGGAGAAATACTAAATCAGGGAAAAATTGTCTGTTTCTCTATTGAATGAAAAGATGGGTAAAATCAAATCCATTGCAGAGTTATTCTGTGACTCTATTGAATACCAAGATGCAATACAGTAAAATCAGTAATAATTAATCAGTTTCTCTACTGAGTGACTAGATAGATAATACCAAACCCATTGCAGAATTAGTCTGTACCTCTATTGAATGCCAAGATGAGAAATACTAAATCAGGTAAAATTTGTCTGTTTCTCTATTGAGTGAAAAGATGGATAATACCAAATCCATTGCAGAGTTATTCTGTAACTCTATTGAATACCAAGATGTGAAATAGTAAAATCAGTGATAATTAATCTGTTTCTTTATTGAGTGACTTGATAGATAATACCAAACCCATTGTAGAATTATTCTGTACCTCTACTGAATGCCAAGATGAGAAATACTAAATCAGGTAAAATTTGTCTGTTTCTCTATTGAGTGAAAAGATGGATAATACCAAATCCATTGCAGAGTTATTCTGTAACTCTATTGAATACCAAGATGTGAAATAGTAAAATCAGAGAAAATTAATCTGTTTCATTATTAAGTGGATAAACAGATAATACCAAAACCATGGCAGAATTATTCTGTTCCTCTATTGAGTGCACCACGATGCAGAATAGTAAAATAACATCAGAATTATTCTACAACTAGAAATGTTCTGTGTATCAATTTTAATTATGCTATACACTTGCAGTTTTCTTTCGAACTTGTAATTCTTTTTCTCGTGTTATATCTACGTTACGTTATGTGGAAATGTATTATTTTATAAAAAATAGTTTTTAAACAAAGATTAAAGAATGATAGGATAACACTTAAATCAAAGTGAAAAATATCTACCCAATATGATTTAAATAAAATATAATAAATAAAAGTATATTATAATATATGCTTTTAATATAGACCTAAATTTGATTTTTGCTTTTACGATAAGTAAAAGAAAAGTTTCATAACTGTCTAGAAAGTATGTAAGAGATTTTTTTATCCTTTTCCCACTCTTTTCAAATAGATAGTGCTCGCTTGGGACATTCTTGGAAAGTAAAAATGTTGAGAAAAAATCTAATATTTTCACCAAGCACTTTTTTTATTCCTAAAATAAAATATTTTTTAAAAAAGATACATAAAACTTTTTTTTAGAAATCTGGATTATCATTTGCATTTTATTTGTAAATACTAATATGAAGATTACAACAGTATTAAAATTAATGAAGGTTACAATAGTATTTAACAGCATTAAATTTTTTTAACTCATATTTAATGGTACTTACCAAAAATGTTTTATTTATCCTCGTTTCCTCGTCTCTAAATATTATTCTTTGCTAATATTGTGTTTTTGGTTTTTAATATTTTTTTTTAAATTTGGAGAGTTACAATTAAATTGCTTACTTTTGTTATATTATTAAGTAATCGCATGATGTAACCTTATTATGTAATATTTTATAAAAAAAAGACAATAGTAATGGATTCCTTAAGCATATCGTGAAAAAATTTTTTGGAGGTGTTATAATGTGAAATGAAAGAATTATTTCATTTTATAACCGTCGCTGAACAGACGACTCAATTTTGTTCTTATGACTACCAAAGTTCAACTCTGTAGCCTTTTAAATTTGAAATCAATCCATAAGGCAAAGGAACTGTTGGTTTAAGTATTGGGAGAAATTTGCCTCTGTAGAGGACTTTATGATGGAACTAACCCACATTTGCGTTACATGGAGAGGAAAAACACGAAAGCATCGCACTGTTAGCTAGACTGCAAAGAGATTCTAATCCATCATCCGTCTACCACTGAGTATATTTCACATCAGCACTTTTGTCGATCAGTGGGTTCGTATCGACCAGCCATCACTGGGATTTGAACCTGGGTCTCCTCATTGGAAGACTAGTGCTCTATTATTATCGGAGCCACTATGGCTCTAAATGTAAGAATAAGAAGAACTCTTTAGAATTAGAAGAAATGTTTAGTCTGTAAAACTTTTCATAACTTTTCATTATCGACATTTAGGAAGTGATATCAATAGTTTAAAGGAAACAGTATAAATGTTTTAGCATAACATCTGTGTCAACTTTAGCCATGTTAACTTTTGTGTAAAATGAACAACAAATTTCCATTGTTCCAATAGTTTGATGATTTTTGTATTATTTATAAAACAAAAGTCAAAGTTCTGTGAAAGTATAGGGGTCCGTGATAATCGAGGGAAAATGTTTATCATTTTAAAAAATGAAAATTATTTATACTGCATATTTATAAACCTAATGCAGGTGCTAAAACTGTGATGTTTACTTTTCGGGTAACATTTTTTTTATTTAAAATTTTTTTAACATAGATAACAGAAAGGAATATAGTGCAGAAAGAAGTTAAGTTTCTTTTTGTTATTTTATGACTAGTAAAATAATCAATGATTTTATGTGCAAAGCACATTCCACCTGCTATTAAAAATGTTATGCGCTGTAAATCGAATATCTAAATTTTTAAGTAAATTTTTTCAAATTGCCTCTCTATTTTCACTGGTGTTAGACAGGGTTGTATTCCTTCTCCAACAATCTATTTAATTGCTATTGACTGGATTATGAAAAGAGCATCAGAAAATAAGACGGGTTTAAGATTGAGCCTTACTGAATATTTTTCTGACCTTGATTTCACAGACTACTTATATTTATTGACCAACAACCTTAGAGACTTGAATACGAAAAACGGAAATATTTTAAACGTAGAGGCAAAGAAAATGGGGCCTTATCATCAACCAAAATAAAACTATTATTTTGAAAATTAATCCTACACAATTAAATGACATATTATTAGAAATTAATAAACTGGAGAAAGTAAACAATTTTACGTATCTTGGAAGCGTAATTAACAACAAAGAAGGAACTGATGGAGATAAACTAAATAGATTAAACAAGGCCCTGAGCCGTTATGCTATTCTCAACAAATTCAGGAAAAACAAAGACATAACTAATTCAACAAAAATTTAAATTTTCAATATTAATATTAAATCTGTCCTTCTCTATGGATCAGAGATATGACACTGCAACAAAAATAACTCGAAAAAACTTCAAGTATTAATTAATAGCAGTTTAAAAAGAATCTTGATTATTAAGTGGTTCCATAAAGTGTGTAATGCAGAAATTCTTAGAAACGCAAAGCAGAAACTAATTGATCTGGAAATTAAAAAACCTAAATGAAAATGGAATATTCATGTTCTACGTAACCATAAAAAAATTAGTAAAACAAAATTTTGATTGGAAGCTTCAGGGCAATAGAAAAAGAGAATGGAATATTTGGCGCAGGACGATTGCAAGAGAATTGAAAACGAAAGGAAAGGAATTGAGAGAAGTAAAATATCTGACCACAAATCGAGTGAGATGGAAAGCTATCGTAGAAGCCCTATGCTCCGATTCGGAGTGAAGAGGAATATGTATATATGCATCTTCATTTTTAAAATTATCCTTGCACGTTTTGGTCTCATTGATATTATAAAAAATTCCACAAAATAATCTGTTTTTGCTAAAATACATCTATAAAGAAGGATATGGAACATTTGAAATATTTCGATAATTTTAAATTATTTAACCATTCTTAAATAAGCTAAAAAAAATTTCCAAGTCCAAGTCTTAAAATGTATCCTCCAATACATCTCTTTCAATGAAAAAAGGCAAACATAGTAACGTTAAGAAAAAATAATAAGCTATGTAATTACGAAAATAATTATAATATCCGAGCAATTAAAAATCACTTATTTTTCTCAATTTCAAAAGAAGAAAGGAAATATTTTTATACTGTCATTCTTGCCAGAAGAGCGTTAAAAAAATACTTTTAATTAAATATCGATTTACTGTCACTACACATTTGTGTTGCTATCAACTTGTAGCGTTGTACCCCTCGAAGGGAACTAAATATAATATCTTTAGTTCACATCTTTATCCTCTTTATTCTTACTAATTTCGAAAGCATCTTTGAAAATAATATTTAAAGAAAATATAATATTAAGAGACGGAAACAGTTAGAAATTTAATGATAAAATACAAAAAGATAAGAGAGAAATACAAAAATATGAGATAAAACTACAATGAGAAGAAAAATATCAAAATTATAAAAATTAATAAAATTTAAAAAAATATATATAAAGAAAAATAAATTTTAAAAAATAAAAAGTAAAGTAAAATAAATAAAAAATAAAAAATATATAACAACGAGAAGACATAATCTCATCTAACATGATTATACATGTCAAAATAGTGCTTTCTGATACTGTATTAATTTAACCTAACCAAAATATACCCATACAATTATGTGAGGTGCCCCAAAGAAAAAAAAATGATTCATATACAAAATTTTATCAAGTAAAAAAGTCAATTTTTTTTTCTTACTTGAAGACATTTCATTTACGAATTGGTTTCGTTTTTTCCCTTTTGTACTCCTCTATTAATACATATTATAAATACGATAAAGCACTATTTCTGCGTACATAATCGTGTGAACTGAAGATGAGATTTTATCGTTCCGCTGTTGTAATCACTAACATTAATTATTTTAATTTTTTAATTTAAAGCTTTATTAAATTTTATAAATTTATGTTCTTTTACCCTTAAATTGTTTTTACCTTTTTTTAATTCCTTCCGTTGCTTTTCATTGTTTATATTATATATAATTGTTTCTTTTTTCTATTATTCGTCCCTGATACTTAAAACCGATTCATCCACCTTCATTGTCTCTTCCATCAAATTACTGTTCTTATTGTCCCATATTTAATAAACCATACAAAAGTGAAAAGTAAATTGAACCAAATAAATGATTTTATAGCCAAATTCTTAGATATCATGAAAAAATTACCAAACTTTTCCACATTAACCAAATTTTATCACAGATCATAAAATCACATTTTACTGTTAATTTTATCAGAATCTTAACCCTAGAGCTCCGGTAAGTTTATTTGTAACTCGATCTGAGACTGATGGCATCCTTTGCAACTCGATCCACCTCTTCGCTGCCATCTATTCCTATGTGGGCCTTTACCCAATTCAGTTTGATATTGTTTTCCCAGAGTTCTTTGGTCTTTTCAACCAAAAGGGACGCATGTTTTGGATGATTTCAAGCTTGCAACGAGGAGATCGAATCGGAGTATATTGTCGCATCGGGATAATTATTCTTTGCAAGCCAATTTAGGGCAGTTTTAATCGCCATCAGCTCGGCTTTATGCACATTGCTGTTGTTGCTCATTCTGATGGAGGTCGCCTCAATTGTTTTAACGTTATTCCTAACAGCAACACCTAGTCCTGTCCTTTGTTGAGATATGTTATAAGTATCCTCGGCAACCTCCATCCGTGAGCCATCTAGAGCTCCGGTAAAAATCATCAAGCTCTTTCGTGCTCGTCCAGCATTTTTCAAAATCATCAAGCTCTAAAATATATATATAATTTTTTATCTTTATTAGTAATTTTTATCTTGGGATAATTACTCTTTATTCAGAAATATCGCATTTATCAAAACGGATGCGCCCAGATGAAGACTTTTATGTTTTCTCATTAAAAGTTTTTCTATTATATTTTATTTCATTATTGTTATTCTTGTTTATATATATATATATATATATATATATATATATATATATATATATATATATATATATATATATATATATATATATATATATATATATATATATATATATATATATATATATATATACGTGTTACACAGTAATTAATTTTTGCTCTTATATTCCTTAATTAGCAGCACATCAATATACACTATGCCACGCAATTTAAAGATCTAATCTTTCAGAACCAAAATCGATCAAATATTCGAAAAGCATTAGATCTATAAAAATAGTTTCCCTTTTCATTATAGCAAACATAATCATCTCTGGAAATATCTTTCCCATCATCATTATCTTATACAGGCTTAATTATTCGAATAAATCAAAGAAGAGTCCTTTTCATCTCCTGCATCTATGGTGACTATAATAGACAATTTCTCCATAATCTTTTCTTCAGCTCTTACTTTAATAGCATAGCATTACGTTCCAAATAAATTATATTGTTATTGGAACGAGACATTTTCATAAACATTACAATCTAAAACTTATTCATGCAAATAATAGTAACGAATATATCTGAATAATAATTTATAATTTATCAAAAACAAATGCAATTTTGAATATTATAAAGCATATCTAATTCTCTTTCCCTAATTTTTATCTTCTCTTTGAACAGGTTTTAAGTGTTTTATCACCATGTTTTATAGTAATAAAAATGAAAATAAAGCGTATGATTTCTACTTTTGATGCAAAAATATTGCTGATTAATTTCGAATTTAAGTTTTCTAAAATGTAAAACTTATCTGAGATAAAAAAACAAAGAGAAAAAGAATATTTCTAACATTACGTAAGTTCTTGCTTAATTGTAGAGTATGTCCCTAAAAGAATTGCATAAAATACCCATTTTCAATGTGAATTTTTTAAGCGGATTTGCTTACAGATATTTCATTGTATTCCTATTTATTTCATAGGTAGCTAGCTTACTGTTTGATGTGGCGTGTAGGGTATTCATTTACCGCCGCTGTGACTGGTTCTGGTATTCACGCTTAAAGCCAATACATTTTCATTTTAACTCCGGGAAGTAACTTACAGCGTTGTACCTACTGTATTTCAGTAAAATTGCAGAGTAAATTAATATTTTTTTTGTATTTTTACAGTAACATTGCTACCCCAATATCATGTATAATTCTTTGTAACTAAACATGAGACCCATGATAAATAATTTTCTTTCGATTCAAATTCAAATTTTTCGATAATGTAAGCTTAGTCGAACAAATATGATAAGATGCCGCTCTATCATGAACGATGTCAAAATTGGGGACATGATGCCATTTTGGAAAGTTTAAAAACTAATTGTCAGCTAAGGATATTTCTTCTAGAATATAGTCAAAATTCCATAATTTCAATAGTTTTTTTTGTATTGGTTTGTAAATTTAGAGAACTAATACTTTAACGTTCCGAGTGGTGTAAATGAGTTTTATTTACAATTCCTCCACATCCACCTTTATTAATGGGATCAAAAACGTTAGTGATGGATTATGAAATGTAAGTGAATTCTGAAGTGAACTTCATTAGAGAAGTTTGAATCACTATTATTGCACTCACATGTACGAGGCAAAGTTGACTTCATTACAGTACTATAATGATAACAAATGGGATGATATGGAGATTTGAAGTATTCTGTCATTGAATGATTCGAAATTTCTATAAGTTATTTCTAAATTATTTAATGATAAGTCGATAAATGATTAGATAGAGCCGTGGTGGTTCAGGGGATAGTGCATCCGCCTCCAAAGGAGATGACCTATGTTCGAATCCCAGAGGTGGCCGGTTGATACGAACTCCCTCTCGGCTTCCACCGACAAAAAAGCTGACGTAAATTATAGACCAATTATTGGTTAGAATCTCCTTATCGTTTGGCTAATCAGAGAATGTTTTTGTGGTTTTCATTTTCAAGTAACGCAAATGCAGGTTAATTCCATCAAAAAAGCTCTTTGCGAAGGCTAGTTTGTTCCCATAGTTGATACAGTTGCTCCTTTTCTTTAGAGTTGGATTCAAAATTGCAAGACTGAGGATTGAACAATTGTTCGTCATAAACTCAGAACCCGGTCGGCTTTTCAACGTTGATTATAAAATAAAATAAAATAAAAATCAAATGTTTGCCACAAGAAGGAATATCTAGTCTGTCATTTTTGTCTAATTTATAATGTGAATATTTAGTGGAATGACAGAAGATGTAAGAATTTCATTCTGACTCAGTTTAGTTAGCAGATACTTATATTTTTTTAAATATTTAATTAAGAAATGCTTTATTGTGAATCAAAATTTATTGTAGTGTCATTATTACTATAGAATATATTGAAATCTTATTATTGTGGATACAGCCCTTGTGCTAGAATTCAATTTTTCTGATGCGGTGTAAACTATGTTTGAAATGATTCTTAGTGTAATATTTGTGCATTTTGAGCTTTAATTCATGCAGTTAGTTTCAGATAGATGACAAAAATAAAAATATTAAAATAACAACAAGTAGCTAAAGCTCTTGACCAGTCTTCGGTCAAAATGTATGAACTATATTTTTTAGATAGCCTCTGCTCTTCCCCCATATTGTGTAGACAAAAAATTTTATTTGTCAAACAAAGGTTATGTTATTTAGAAATACTACTTTCCTTTGGATGATACTTTTTACTTCAATTAGTCACATCCACTTAATTAGAAAGTTCAAGATATGCATTTGATACCATTAAGAGTGCAACTAAATAGGTTTATTAAAATAAAATTTATCTAAAGTGATAGATTATTTATTTGCATAATTATAGTGATTTTACATTATACAATGCTACTTCAATTTATGCAGTTATTCAAATTTTTATGAATAATTTCCTTATGTTTTAAAATTTTACTTTTTATCCATTATGAATTTTAATTCCATTTACAATTCGTATTTTATAACAAAACAGCTTGTAGGTTGTCTTCGTAAAGTTGTGGAATTAAGAGCAATTTTTATTATTTTGAAAATTATCATTAGTAACCAAAACCTTTAAAAAAAATAGATATTTCATTTTACAGATCCAATTTCCTCATACAAGTGAAAAAAATTATTTTGTTATTGATTTATCTATTTTAATAATTACTGCGTATAATGATATTCATCATCATCAGCCTCATACCTAGGAATCTTTTATCCCGTATTTGGTTTTTTTAACCATTTAAATTTTTTTTCTGTGTACCACTCTTCGCTCCTCATACGAAAAACTCACTTTGCCATACAAGGTTTAAAACGATTTTATTTGTGCATTTGCACATGAATTTTTTGTAAATAAGTCATATAGTTATAAATTAACAGAAGAATTAAAATTAATGTGTTTAAGAAGTGTTTTAAAAACTTATGTATTTCATGAGTCAATGAGAACGATATAACGCCTATATCACAATGAATCGTTTATCCACATTGACCACAATTAATATAATTAATTATCCATCCATAATGCTTCGTTGAACAGAATGGGAACCATCCTGTTTGAGAATGATTTGCTAAACCAAACATAATATCCTTTCGTGTACATTGCACAATCAATAATGCTTCAATTAGATGAGAATTTCAATCTCAACTATATTCGTCAATAATGATGCAGAATCTTAAATTTTACTGTTTAATCAGACTAAATTACAAAAATCATGAAATGTGAGAAATTTACAAAATTAAAATAAGTCTTTGTTTTTTAATAACCATTTTTTTATCTATTTTTATTAAACACATCCGTCTTAAATTAAAATTCAATTGATTTATAAATCAACTGCTATAAATCAACACTATAAGTTGACTTCAAACGAACTGGGTAAACCGCTAATATCTTCCTAACTTTTATGGGCGATGGGCCTAACTTACTCATGAAATAAGTAAGTTAGGTAAGCCACGTTTTCTTTTCTGTGTCTTCGAAAAAAATTAATATTAATTTGACAGAAATTCTATGTTATTCAAGCAATGAATGACTAAATGACCAGATCCACCTAGTTATTTAGTTAGTTGCAAATTATTTGCATTGTTATGGCTCTACAATTCCGTGACCAACGGCATGATTCAATCAATGGTGCTCCGCCACTATTACTTCCCAAACAAGCTGCTATATCCATGGATCTGTAGCTTAGTGGGCCTCAATCCGACACTGAAGATCGAATTCCAATCCTTCATAGTGACAGCTCAATGCCCTTAACCACTGAGCCATAAGTAAACAGAGCTTATCTCTATTTTCGTGCTTTTCTACCCATTTTTTGTATTTTTATTTCAAGTTAATTTTGTCTCAATTTTTTTATAATTTCATAACTTTTTATTATTAATTTTATCCCTATTTATTTAAAAATCTATCAAGTATATCTTCAATTTCATCCCCATTTATTTTAAATTACATCCCTATTTGTTTTAAAATTTATCCCAATTTATTTAAAATTTTATCCCTATTAATTTAAAATTTTATCCCTATTTATTTAAAATTTTATCCCCATTTATTTAAAATTTTATCCCCATTTATTTAAAATTTTATCCCCATTTTTTAAAAATTTTATCCCCATTTATTTAAAATTTTATCCCTCTTTATTTAAAATTTTATCCTCATTTATTTAAAATTTGATCCCTATTTATTTAAAATTTTATCCCCATTTATTTAAAATTTTATCCCAATTTATTTAAAATTTTATCCCTATTTATTTTATTTATTTTTAATTTTATCCCTATTTATTTGAAATTTTATCCCTATTTATTTAAAATTTTATCCCTATTTATTTAAAATTTTATCCCCATTTATTCAAAATTTTATCCCTATTTATTTAAAATTTTATCCCCATTTATTTAAAATTTTATCCCTATTTATTTAAAATTTTATCCCCAATTATTTAAAATTTTATCCCTATTTATTTAAAATTTTATCCCTATTAATTTAAAATTTTATCCCTATTTATTTAAAATTTTATCCCCATTTATTTAAAATTTTATCCCCATTTATTTAAAATTTTATCCCCATTTTTTTTAAATTTTATCCCTATTTATTTAAAATTTTATCCCTCTTTATTTAAAATTTTATCCCCATTTATTTAAAATTTGATCCCTATTTATTTAAAATTTTATCCCCATTTATTTAAAATTTTATCCCTATTTATTTAAAATTTTATCCCTATTTATTTTATTTATTTTTAATTTTATCCCTATTTATTTAAAATTTTATCCCTATTTATTTAAAATTTTATCCCCATTTATTCAAAATTTTATCCCTATTTATTTAAAATTTTATCCCCATTTATTTAAAATTTTATCCCTATTTATTTAAAATTTTATCCCCATTTATTTAAAATTTTATCCCTATTTATTTAAAATTTTATCCCTATTTATTTAAAATTTTATCCCTATTTATTTTTAATTTTATCCCTATTTTCATCATTTTATCCTTTTTTTATTTGCCATTCATTCTTACTATAGATAAAATTATCCATCCCTCTATAGAGTGAAAAGATGGCACTGATGTATTAGTAGATAATTGTTTTACTGTAATCAAGCACAATGTTTCATAACATAATTGGAAACTTTATTAGTTCAAAAAAGGCTTTAGTTTGATCAAAATCTTTTTTGCTCTTTCAATAGAAAATTTCTTTCATTTCTAACTCTATACAAAGACAGCAAGCAGATAAAATTTAGTTTTTGACATCTGTGTAAAGTTTCTCATTTCTTTCTTTTAAGGAAATTTAATCCTAGTCTTGTAGTATTATTTTCTCAATGTTACCTTCTCGAACAATGACACAACAAACAGAGAAGAAGCTCATTGAAAGTATCTTTATACCTAAGCTCTTAATGCGTAAAAAACTAAAATGGGATCAATGAAAGAATTACTCTAACACTTTCCATTCAATATCTATTTTTAGAAATAGAAAAATAAGTATCTGTGCTCAGTACTTCTTTTAGTTTTTGAGTGCTTAAGTGTTGCTTCAAAATGCATAGAAACGTATAATACGTTTAGAAATATTTTTAATGTATATTTAAAAGGAAATGTCAAATAAATATTTTTTTATATTATAATTTATGTGTGTACCAAATAAATTATCGGCACTTCGAAAAATCATCTAAGAAAAATAAAACTATGTAGAAAAGTGCAATTTGGTGTGTTCTCCTTAAGAAGCCATATTATTTATTCTTATCAACTTTCAAAAATATCAGCAAAGTTTGCTCACAGATGGTGCTGATGCTTTTTACGCCGTTTTAGTGTTTTTGCCGCATGTCAGATCATTTATTTACAGAGATGTCTTTTGAGTTAGTCCTCAGATATTGCCATGTTGTTCTCACAAATGAAGATAATTCTGAAAGCACTGTATATCTTTTCTTTGATAGAGTGTACTGTTGATGGAATTCGTAAATAATTTTGAAAATTGGTGAGAACAAATTCCTGATTTTCTTTGCAGAAAGCAAAAAACTGTGCCTTTTTGCCTCATTCCATAAAGGATTTTTTTTATTGAAATGTTTATATTAATAATATTTTTTATTGAAATTACTTCTTTATTCTTTAATCATTTTTTACTTGACTTTTACTTTCACCTGTCTTTTAGGAGAAAAGTTTGGGAGATCATTTTAAAAGGAAGACTATTACGACTTGAAAAATCATTTTCATTTTGCAGGAATTATTAAAACTTTTACACAAATATTTTTATTAAAAATTTTAATAAGTGCCAACTGTTGCTTAATTACATTAGAATTAAAAGAGAAAATTAATTGAGTTATGTATATATCAGTGTTTAGACAGTTAAGCTGCCATGCTTAATAAACTATGATGCAAATATAAGTAACATAAAATGCATCCAAAATTATTTCAGCAAATAAATACTCAAAATACTTTAAAAAATAATCTAAAGTGAAAAATTCTTTAAAAGAACCTACTGAGGTTATATTTATAATTTTAGATTATAAGGAAATTTCTTAAGGTTCATTTTATAGTTCATGAAAAAATAAAGAATTTGAAAGATTTATACTTTGTTTTGTGTAATCACCGCCCTTACTGTATATTTTCAGCATCAGTTTTAAAAATGAAGGGAATAAAGTACGCACATTAGAAATTACAAAATAATACATAAGCATTAGATACCAATCTTGTTATCCAAATTTGTCGATTCATTAAAGAAAAGGAAGAAATTTAAAAGAAACGAAGAAAGAAAAAAACAACTTTCCGAGTTCGACTTGAAGAACGAGGAAAGAAATTTACTAACAACACTTTCTAGTTTAACATGGTAAACAAAAGGTTTCCGTTTTGTTTTTCCTTTCCGCCTTTCTTGTAAATGATTCGGTGAATTTTGAAAACATTTTTGTCTTATCTATAAATATTTTATTAACCTTTATAGTTACTTTTGTAAGATTTCATTTCGAACAAGGGTTCTAAAAATTTATATAAAAGAATTTAGTGACATAATACCTTGCATAAATATTTTTTAAAAAAATATTTATGTTTATTAAACAGAAATAATTATCTCTATATACAAAAATGCACAAATGGTTCTAAAACCGATTGATTGTGGTAAATTTCAAATGTCAAGAGTTGCCTTGACAACGCATTGTGCTAGATGATACTTCATGCAGTTTGCCTTTATTTTGAGGGATGAACTACTAAATACGTAATCTAATAACGTAAAGTCATCGGGCAACTAATAACTATAAATAAAATAATACATTTTGATTTTTTTTAGCTTTTGTATTTGTGCCGGTATTTGTCTAACCGTTTTGTGCATGATTTTGTAGTATTGTTTAGTACTGATTTATTGATTTTTTTCACACCTTACGAATAACGGGTATTCAGCTAGTAATACACAGATGGACACACTTGAGCCATTAACACAAATGGCATAGTAAATTGGGAATTGTCCTTATTGTAATATTGCAGATACTGAGATTTCTTATAATTTATTATTTCGTTATGATTAATTAATATATGACCAAAACAACTAACTTAAGATACAATTTTTCTTTTAAAGTAAGTAAAAATTCATATTACCTATATTATTTTATCTGATACTCAAGATATCTCAGCACAGCCAAATGAGGGTTAATTATGAACACCCATTGAAATTTTTTAATAGTGTGCTTGTTACAGTAAATCTGTTCATTCCGAGAAATATTAAGCATCATAGTGGTGAAAAAACTATACTAAAATAAAAAAGACCGATAAAAAGTATTTTTTTTCACACAAACTGCGAAGTAGATTCCATTACGAACCACCTTAAAAAAAGTTTTAAATTTTGAGATAGTTTTGACTTTGATTATATTTTTAGAAAAAAATTTAAAAATCTTGATTAATAAGAATTATTATGTTAAACTAAAAATATATATATTTCTATAAATATATATATTTCGAATGAACAAATATATATTCTTCCATTCATGAACTATAAAAAAATAATTCCTAGAAATAAATGTATTTCTAGTTTAATCTGGTAAACTAAAGGGTTCAGTTTTTTTCTCTCACCGTTCTTGTAAATGATTCGGTAGGTTTTGATTTCATTTTTGTTTTCTCTTCATTTAAATATTTTTGTAACCATTATATTTACACTTGTAAGAGTTCATTTCGAACAAGGCTTCTAGAAATTTATGTAAAGGAATGTAGTTACTTAATACCTTGCATAAATATTTCTAAAAAATATTTATGTTTACAAAATAGAAATAATCTCGATACACAAAAATGTGCAAATAAAATTAACTTTTTCATACATTACTTTTGAAAAAAGAGAATGTGATTTTATTTTAGTGGTAAATTTTTAAAAAAAAATATATCATCTAATAGTTTCACTTGTAATGCAATATCTTTATAATGTAATTGTCTGGAAGTTATGAACTCTTAAACTTCATGAACTTCTGAAACTTAGTGCAGAGTTACAGTTAATGCAAATTTTGCACGTTATTAAATTCGTTATAACGTTATAAATATAAAGTTTGCACGCTTGCTGGTTATAAATATTAAGATTAGCTTCAGTCTAGTTTTACTTTGTAGTTTTAAGCTAACTGAAACCCCAAACAAATACTTCTTAAAAAATCAAAGTAACGTTAATATTACATTCGTTGTTTCATATTCAAATTCAAATTGAACAATGATTAAGTAAATTATTTCAAATACACTGCAAGTAAATATTAAATACAGTGATTTAATTACTTTTTTCGATTCAAAAAAATCAATTACCGTCATCGAATTAGTAACTAGTACTTAGTTTCCTAATACTCTTATTCTACCTGTATTGCTCTATGCAAGTGAAACATGGACACTAAACGCAGACACTCAGCGTACTCTTGGTGTTTTTGAAAGGAAAATCCTCAGAAATATTTTTGGCCCAGTACTGGAAAGAGGCTGTTGGAGAATCAGATACAACTTTGAATTATATAGATTCTATGGACAGCCACAGATAGTGCACGTCATCCGAAGCAATAGATTAAGATGGCTTGGCCATATCTGGCGATGTCCAGAAAACAATGCAGTACGAATCGCCACCTCCTTCTGGAACTCGGGCCTGAGGAAGACCTCCACCTAGATGGCTGGATGACACTACTAAAGATCTCAAAGTAATAAAGATTAACAACTGGCGAAAAGTCGCCATGGATAGGAGGCGTTGGAGGCTGCGCGTGGTTGAGGCAGCCAAGGCCTGTAAGGGGCTGTCGTGCCGAAGAAGAAGTCTTAGTTTCCTATTGCTTATTTTTCCACTTTTAATTTAGGGAACCTTACAATAAGCTAATGGTGCAAATGTACGATTAACAATTGAAAATTATCTCTGAATACAACAATGTACAAATAAAATTCTTTCGTAAATTATTTTAAAAAAAAAAAATGAGTGTGATTTTACAATACTTCAAATATATCTAAAAATTCAAAAGGATACATTAAATACATTAGAGAGATTTCGCACTTTTACGTTAGCTTCCGAACGCTGCCTTTCGTAAGATTGAAGCAACTGCGCATGCTCGCATTTATTTCAGATGATACATATCTTTACATTATGTTGGCGTGATCTACGCTGCAATGAAAAAGATACAAGCACGTTGTTTATATCTGTTAAATGTTGTTTTCTGATTAATCCTACCTTTGAGCAAAAAACACGGATATTTGAAGAAATGTATTCATGAAATTTAGAAATGAATCATGTGATCTTACAATTGGTTCATTTATCGGTTTTTATTTAATATTATGTTTGTCTAAGTGCACTAGTTCCATTAGAAACTAGATATATTTTCGCTATTTTAAAATTAGAAATTTTATTTATATATTTTAACTATGCAATCCAGTTAAAAGAAGTTAAATAATCAATAGAAGTTCAGTAATATTCTTTTAAATATCAATAATATTAATAATGACTTCCGGTGGCTGAGTGGGAGTGCTTCGCTCTCCCGTGTCACAGGTCCTGGATTCGATCCTCGGGCCGGGCAAAGGATGATCTCTTCAGTGGGTCGAATAGTGAGTACCAAGCATGCTTGGGAACTAAACACTGGGGGCTTCACGTTCGGCTGACCCACCTAACCGGAACATCTGTTCTTGCTCCCCAGATCCCAAGGTCAAGAAAACTGAGATGGGCACAGTAGGCCTTAGCTCTCTATTGGCTGTAGCACCACTAAGTTCAGAATAGTAATATTAATAATAGTAAGCTTCATCCCTTATAGTTCAATTCATCTGAATCCATTATCTACCAAATTTTTCTCCTCACAGAACCGCCGTTTTACGTACAGCAAAGCATCCTGAATCGTATGCCACTACTTTAACGAGATAATCTACGCCCATTGTAAATGTTTGTCTTGATTTTGTGGTTTAAGTTAAAATGATATCCCACTACTATAATGTTTATAACTTACAGATTTTTGCAAAATCTCTTATTTTCAATGACTTAAGTTTGATATTTTTTCAAGGTTGCATGCGCAATTACTTGAAATCTTACGTACGAACGCGTACAGAAGCTAATGTTAATTTGCGAAATCTTCCTATTGCTTTAAATTCAAATTCCAAAGTAAACAATGATTAAGTGAAAAATTTCAAATACTCTGAAAGTAACTAAAAAAGACACTACTTCAATTATTTATCTTTTTTGTTTTTTTAAAAAAAAATCAGTTACAGACAATGAATCAGTAATAAGTACTTAGTTTGCTATTTCTTTTTTTTCCGCTTTTAATTTCGGGAAACTTACAATAAGTTAATGGTGCAAATGTACGATTAACATTTAAGTTTTTAACAAATTAAATAAATGGATTAAATCTCAAGTTAGCGATACCATCTCTAATTGAATTTAAAGTCCGGACAACTGTAAGAATCCTAATAAATGCTTTATTTTTCTAAAAAGAAAATTCACTTTTTTTTTCTCTTCTCCTAATTTAATCAATACCCGGCTAGTTTTAAACTTAATTTCGACAGTGAATGAGTAAACCTAGTTTATAAGAGGTGTAATGAATTATTCATGTGTCGAAAAGTAGAATACGAAAGCTAATTTCTTCATTAGTTTCTAAGTTTACTTTTAAACATTTATTGATTTTTCTTCTGATGATTTGAGAAGAATGCTAATAAAAGGAAAATACTATATAAGTTCTTGCAATTATGTATGAATTTTGAAATCATAAATTATGAGAAAATTTAAATGTCTTACCAACGCATCTTGCTTTTCTATGAAAAAACATAAGATTTAATAAGTGCCGTTCTTCTTAATAACCATTATTTGAGCAAAAGCAAACAAAAAATATTTTTTTCAGCAGCGTATATAAATTATTGTAATGCTTAGAATGATGCTTAGTTAATTTTGGTAATCGATGCTAATTTAAATAAAAAATAAGCTATTACTTAAAAGAAACATTATGGAGAAAATATATTTCTTTCCTTCGGGGTAATGTAAAAAGACGTCATACTATTATTGTCTCCATTGATGCTTAAATTAGGTAATGGGGCGGCACTACTGGAATCATGGTAATTGGTGCAACTTTGATAAGTGCCAGACATACTCTTATAAAGGTACAACGTATTTTAAAAATAGTTTAATGCCTATTACAGCTGCGCCAATACTTAATACTCTGTAGCTAGTAATATGAGTATAAGCCCTCACACGGGGCCGCACGATCGATTAACAATGGTGAAATAGTGGGTTCTCGTTCTTAAAGTATTGAAGATATTGAGATTTCATTTATTTCATTATAATTAATATTTGACCCAGACACATTATTGATTACAGATATTGAGACACAATTTTTCATTTAAAGTAAGTATAAATTCAAATTACCTATATTACTTTAACTGATACTAAAGTTATCTTTGCACGGCCAAATGGGGATATGAACACCGATTGAAATTTTTTAATAGTGTGCTTGTAAAAGTAAATTTAATTATTTCGAGAAATATTATTACGCACTATAGAGGTAGAAAAAATATTGAAAAATAAAAGAGAGTGATAAAATATATTTCTTTCACACAAACTGCGAAGTGGGTTCCATTACAAATCACCTTTAAAAAAATCTAAATTTAGAAATGTCTTTTGGTTTTGATCATATATATAAAAAAATCAAAATGTGGTAAGTAACACTGTAAAAAAAAGGAACATTAATTATTAATTTTTTTAGGAAAAAGTAAGGTTCATAATTGATACCACTTGGCAGTGTGTTGAATATTAGGTTATTATGCGTTTATTGATCTGCCAATCCATAAATTGAAGGATATTTCTGATACACTTATGTTTAAAAATTTAACCTTTATATATAAAAGTAAATAATATATTTTCACCTAATTAAAAGTTTTGCACGAAAAAATATTAATATTTTTTAAAACATCTGTTAAAAATAAATTTCATAAATAACTACTGCCCCCACAAAAGAAAGTTTATCATTGTACTGACATTTAAAAAAGAGCACAAATATTATTTGTACATATAAATCAGACATGAACCGACACTTAAGCACTATATTCAGTTACGAGACATAGAATTCAGCGCTTTATTGTCAAAAAAAGATTTTAAAGAAGGATATTTACTGTACATTATTCTTTTAAAGGAAAATATATATTAAGCTCAATACATTACTGAAATATGAGCTTCTGATGGAAATGTTGATTATTGAATAAAAATAATCGAAAAACTATTACTGTTTTTTTTAACTTAAATGTTGGACTACTATTCATCAAAGACCCGACGGTAACAAATTAGTGTACAGTGCGCAAAGTAAAGAGCTGACAACCTTAAATAATTTTTGATCTAATGATCGGATTTTCACGTTCTAGTACTCGATTTTCATGGTTCAAGAGGGTGATCTGAAATATGATAATTAAATTGTTCAGACGATGCTCGAAGTTACAAATCAGACACAAAAAGGTACTTTCTATGTATTAACATACCTTTTCCTCAACAGATTTGAGCTTCTAAGCCTCAAAAGAAATGGGGCAGTCGCAATCTGGGAAATATAGTCCTAATAGTTTCATCAGGAATGCGGTCCAAAATTTGGGCCCCTATAAGTTAATTTAACTTTTCGCATATTTCGCCATATCTCGAAAAATTTCAAGCGAATTAGAAATATTTTTCCACACAATTGGAAAACTTAAATAATTCCTAAGGAAATTCCTATAGAAAACTAAAGATAATTCCAAGTAAAAATATTTTTTAGTAGTATTTATTTTTTACTTTAAAACAGTTCAAAAAATTTTGAATTGTAAGGTAATTTTGATCATATAGTTCCTGAGGAATTGAATTTTAAATATAGAACTTCTTTAAAAGTTCGACTTCTCAGGAACTATTCGACCAATTTCGTTCAAATTTTTTATTTCACCATGGGAAATTACATTCTTTAAAATGTTGTAAAAATATCTATACCTCGCCGCTCAAATTATTTTAGACTATTAATATTATTAAATAAAATGACAAAAAGTAATAAATATTTGCTAATAGTTAATCTTTGCATGGAATTACATTTGAATTACCGTTTTTCATGATTGTGTGCAAAATATTTTTCATTTCGCTTAAAAAATTCTCGAGATATGGCGAAATACGCATTCAGAGAAAATACTTTTTTTGTCTGATTTCATAACTTAAAATATTGTCTGCTCTTATTAATTAGCACATTTGAGGTCACCCCCTCGAATCTGTAGAGAAAAGTACTAGAACATGAAGATCAGTTCATTAGATCAAAAGTTATTCCGGTTATCCAATTCATAAACTTTTTTTCGCTCTGTACCGCGTTTTTGTCCACGAAATTCAAGTTACGCTTCATTTTTTACATTCTAATAGAAATGCAGTATTTTACAAAACAGCGCTAATAAAAACACAATTTCGATACGCATAGAATTGAATTCATTTTTTTCTGTTCTAAAACTGACTCAAGAAATATGACCTTTCGCTGAGGAAGTGTAACACTCGCTTAGAAACTGCAAATAGTAAATTGAATTAAATATCGATTTAGTGACATTTTTTATTTTGAATGTTAGAAGGTGGCAGTATATTTCAAAGCTACAGAAAGTTACCCGTAGCATTTTTAGCCCGAAGCTTAGACTATTTTTGAAACACGTTTCAATTTTATCGACAGAATAACTGGAAAGTATTATTAAAATCTAAAGCAGATAATAACAAATATAGCAAGTGTCATATTTCTAAACTTTTAAGAATAGTAGGGAAAGAATCTAAATTTTTTAAAAAAAAATTTATACACGTAGGTCTAGATTGTAATACAATCACTTCCTTCATTAACATGAATGAAGAATATTAATTATATATATATTTGTTAAATTTTATAAATGATTTTCGTAAAATTAACAATAAAGTATGGTTTTATAATGTGTGTAAAATTTGGTGAGTGTGGAAAAATTTGCTAATTTTTTCGTGATACTTTAGAGAATTTTCGAGAAACCAGAATTTCCTAACCAGAATTTTTGACCCGGAGAAATTTAGAAAAGAAAAATTTTCGAGAAAGAAATATTTTAGCAGGAAAATTTTTGAGAAAACTAGAATTTCCGGTAAACTTTTGCCATATGAAGGAAATATTACATAACAAATTGTTTAAATATTGTTTATTTCGAATGTATTAACCAGAATTAAAATTTTACTTTTACCAGAATTGTAGTTAGCATATAGTACGGTACTTTTTACAGTATATATAAGTTAAAAACATAGAGAAAGCATGGGAAATAATATAATAAAGATTAACGAAAGAAAAAAAAATTATTAAAATAAAATATTTTTTAAAAAAAGTAAAAAAATATTTATATATATATATTATAGTAACCATTAAAATAACTTAAAAGGAAAAATATTTTATTTTATAGCAGACTTGTTAATTAGTATGTTACTATTCTCTAAACTTTTTGTCAAATGGTAAATGTTTGGCGCAGATTAAATAGACGGGAAAAACCCTCTCTACAACTAACAAAATAATGGACGGTATAGGAATATATTTGGCGACGTTACAAAAGATAAGAATTCAATTCCATGTAAAGATAGGTTCTGTAATGCAATTGAATTTTTTTTTCTTAGTTTAGTACTAATAGTTACTCATTCCACCAATAAAACACAAAAGACCGAAAAAGAATCTCTTCAAAAAGATTCTTATATCAAAGCTCTTAATGCAGAAAAAACTGAAATAGGATTAGGGGAAAGATTACTTCAATACTTTCCATTTTAAAGAATTTTTTTTAGAAAAAAGGACCTTAGAATACTATTGTTTGAGTCCTTATGTTTTAAACTTCAAAGTAAAATAAATGTAAGTTATTTATTTTCATGAATATCTTCGGATATATAGTGGTAGTTAAGATTTTCTGTATAGTCACTGTTGAAATAAATAACAAATATGAAATATAAAGAAAACAAATTATTTAAAATGTTCAGATTGGTTAATTAAGAAGAGGAGAACTTTTCTAAGCCTTCTTAAAACGTAACAAAAAATGAAAATTTAAAAAAAAATGCTTTCAAAAATTTATACTATATTTAATAAAAATTTATACTATATACGTTCAGTGTGCGAAAAAATAGATGAAACACCCTGAATAACTTTTGATCTAATAATCAGATTTTCACATACTAAAACTCAATCTTGATGGTTAATGCTCAATCTTCATGGCTGTAGTCATAAAAACGGAACAACTTGGACAACTTTTAACCTAGTGACTGGATCTTCACTACGACTAAATCATCGTGGTCTAAGAAGGTAATATCAAATAAACTAATTAATTAGCGTATACCATATTTTATGTTACGAAATCAGACACAAAAATTTACTTTCTCTGAATAAACATAATTTTTTTGACGGATTCGGATTTCTGGGGGTAATCGCAATCCGGGAAACATAATCAAAATAATTTGGTCATCCCAGTGGTCCAAAATTTGGAGAAATGGTGTTAATTTTTACTTTCTGCGTATTTCCCTCTAGTTTAAAAATTTTTGAGCGAATTTAAATATTTTTGCACACAATAATAAAAATTTGTAAAATTCGTTTGTCTGAAGATGATTCCATGCAAAAAATACTTTTCAATAATTATTCATTGTTTTAAATTATAACTTTTTTAAAATTTGATTTCTCGGGAGATATTTGACTGATTTTGTTCAAATTTAGTATTTTGTCACATGAATCTTTCGTATTATTACATTATTTGCATTATAATAATTATAAAGTATTTTTAAGGTCTACAATATGCTCGTATTGTCCAGACTATAAAATCACCCCCCCCCATGTATTTTCAGACGTGAGTTATAAGTTAGCTATTAATTATTTTGAGCCCAAGCAAGGATTAGAACTCAATCTAACAGGTTTGAAAATCAATTCTTCATGTATGGTGAAGAGATAGTAAACAAATGGTTTGAGAGCTAATAAAAACTTAAAACTGATGTTAGAATAAGAATCATTATAAAACACTTATTACCGTATTAACTTACTAACTTCGAAATTCGCCGACCGGCCTGTGTAGGTGTCAGAGAACTAACTTTACATCTGAAAGGTTCTGGGTTCGAATCCCGGGCAAGACATGGATGTTCTTTCATTCTCTGTTCTATCTATCATTAATGTGGGAGCAACGCTGGCCAGCCTAATATGGTGCCCCAGAAAGAGTAACCAACCAATCTGCTCTTCAGAAGCCTGTCTGACGGAAGGTCATTCTCCAGGTTGATATTGGAGGAAGAAAAAAAAATTCTAAATTTAAATCTGTTTGATAATTTGCAAAATAAACTTTACCTCGCTACTCTAACTAAATACTACCACCTAAATATGCATGGTTTACTGCTCGCAACAAGAACAAATATAGTAATAAACAAATCAAAGGGGTCAAATCAGGACAGCCAGAAAACGGGTTCTTTCTAAACAGAACAATCATATCACCTTTTTAATAATGCATCTATTAATAAGGAATCAGAACTACTTAAAAACATTAATAGCTTATGAAATGCTGGATGTTTGAGCTCAGATGTTATACTGCTTATTTCTTTTATTGAAAACAAAATTATCTGTTTTAAAATCTTACCTCACAGAATAAGATGTGGTAAGCAGCTGTAAACTTTCTAACCAGAAGTTTACAGTGAATTTAAAGAGTTCGATGTTTGTTTTCGTTTACATTTGCATTAGATACATCATCCATACCTTCCCGAATTTCTTAAAAAATCCAAACTATGGTGAGTAGTACTATACTTTAGGGTTTCTAAACAAGAACCTTATTCAGTGTCTATTATTTAAACTTCACTTCTATTATGTAAACTTCACTTGCGTTGTTTTTGTCGTTATTCGCAGCATGAAGAATAAGGTATCTTCATTCATATGATTAAAGTGAATTGCCTATATTAATGGGGAATTGCCTATATATGTGAGGGATTAATTGAAAAACCCTGTTAAAAGAGATCAGAATATGGGATTTTAAAAAAAATCTTTGCTTACAAAGTTCTCTCGAGTGAGTAACGAAAAAGGATCTTTTATATACATAACTGCACTATTGTCTTATCTAATTCTATTAAAATTAAATTAAATAAGTAGAATTTACTTCTGTTTGAAACTTTTTCTTTACTTATGAGCTTATGACTTACTTCTGCTGATACGTGTATGCATAACTTATCTTCACTTTTTGGACAATTTTGTTGCTACGCAACCAAGCACTTCCAATTGGAAATGTAAGGGGGACGTCAACACCGATTCCCCCTGTATTGAAAATGTGAGAATAATGATAGTAATCTATTAAGTTTCTTATTTAGCATCAATTAACAAGATTTTGAGTTTTTAGTGTTTTTACCTTTAACCCTAACACAACTCACGTGACAATAAACTAAAGATTTATCAATGTTGTTGTTGTTGTCGTGTCTATGCTAGTGCAAAGATTAGAGATTTATCAATGTTTTCCATGATTAATTTTTTGCAGAAAATCTTTTTTGGATTGCATGATATGCAGGTTTTCCTGGTTATCTGGAAGCCAAAGAGACTTTCATTTAGTACTTGTCTACTAGATACAATTTATTTCATTTCAACATAAGCCTATAAAAATTCAAATTATACAAAAAAAAAATTAATTTTCTTGATTATCTACAAATTTATTACAAGTAAAACAAATAATCAAAGCAATAAAAGCATAAAAGGTAAAACAGATTTTTTAAAGGAAAAATTCTACAAAAATTAAGTCTTAACTTAAATTTGACCTGCTTTCGATTGAAAAGAGAAATCAGCAAGTATTGTTTAAAATAAAAATTTAATTTTGCCATCCTTTATATAAGGTCATTTTTTTGAAGTCTGTTGTTGAGTTTCTTATTGATGGGAAAACCAAGTGATAAAATCGACAAGTAATAGTTATTTTTTAAGGGAAAAAACAAAAAAGTATGATCACGTGTAGCAGTCAGATTTGAGAGGAAAAACAAATTTACGCGTGGCAGTCTGTTTTGACGTAAGAAACATATAAGTATGGTTTTAAGATTACAAAAAGCTGTTTTTGAACCGAAAAGCAAATAAATTAGAATACATATGATAGTCAGCACAAAAAAACAACAAATAAATATGGTATCATACCATATTTTTAAGCGAGAAAAAATTTAATAAAGATTCATAGAAAAGTCATTTCTGACGAAAAAAACCTTATTAAATATGGTTCATTTCATAGTTTGAAGAGAAAAAAATTAATCAAGTTACATATGAAAGTAGTTTTGGTCGCTGAACTAATACCATAAGGTCTTACGTGATAGTTTGAAAGAAGAAACAAATAGATAAATTTACATACGAAAGTCATTTCTGGCAAGGGAAAACAAACAAATAAATGCGTAAGAAAGTTACTTTTCGACAACAGATAGAAGCAAATAAGGTTTGATAGTTTGAAGAGAGATACAAATGAATAAAGTTACATATGAAGGTCATTTTGGACGAGTAAAACAAACAATTAAGGTTGCATGCAACAATAAATATTGTGACGAGAAATAGGAATAATTAAGATTAAATAGGGAAAACAGATATATACATATATGCTCACGTTGAGCATCAATTTTGAGAAGAGAAACCAATGAAAATGTTAAAACATGAAATAAATTATAAATAAGTTCATATGGGGAAATTTTTGTCATGAAAATAGCAAATAAGTTTGTTCACATGGAAAAATAATTTTGATCATAATTCGATGATCAAAAATGAAAATCATTTTTACGAAAAAAGAAACAAGTGAATATTTCAAATTAAACATTTCATCCAATATGATCCGACCAATCATTTGAAACAGTTTATAGATATTATCTATTCTTAAATTGCCTGTAACAATTTAGATATTATATTCCTTACAGTGTTAGAATTTTCATTCTAAAAGTAAGGCAAAATATCTGGCAGCAGTGCGTTCATTCATAACCATAAGGATTACGGTTAACAACATTTCCTACCTTTATGGTTTGGAAACCGTTAACAATTGATATGATTAAAAAGAAAATTAAAAAAACTCTTAGGTGCTACCATCTACAAGTAAATGAGACTTTACTTTTCTAATAGTCCATGCTCAGCAATTGGGTAGAGCAGGGCACTGGAAACTCTTCATTTGTTGAAGGAATTGAAGTAGTGTCAGCACTTGAATTCGAACCCCCGTTCCGTCGGTCATGAGACTGACAGATTTGCCCCTCTTGACTACAGTAAGTATCTAAATGCATGAAACCAAGTGGATTCAAATTGTAGGCCTAGTTGGTGAGGATAAAATTGGTTGTTTAACCGTATCAGGTGAAATTAATCCACAGTTGAAAGTTTGAATAAGATTTTTTATGGTTATTAGACTGTTATGGTTGAATGTGGTAAAATAATTAAATAAATTGTTATTTAACTATTTTTCAAAGAAATTTCTGACAGTGTACTATGTTTAAAGATTAAATTTATATGCATGAAATAATGCATTGATTAAAAATTATTAATTTCAGAACACTAATTGAAAATTTCAATGCTTCCTGACAACTCTATTAGTTATGTAACGCATTTTGCTTCTCATTTTAAAAATTACCCACTTATGTAAAGCTAAGACAAATTTCTTAAAGTTAATTCTCGAATATTGTTTCAGTTCAAAGTAAATATCAGGATTGACAATCAACTTAACTTGAAAAAAGGAAAATAAAGGTATTTTTCAAGTAGGTATTTTTATGACTTTTTCTATAAAAATTGATGCAATAACTAAAACGGAAATTTTGACAAAGGCATTTTATAACCAAAAAGAATGAAATAAACCTTTTGAACTTGAAATATAAAATGGACAGTATTATTTACAAGCCTCTTCCCCGAAATGAGGAATTTATTGCATTTTAGAAATGCTTCAAATTGTTTCTTCCATTTCTTTGATGAGAAAATACGAAATAGTTTCAGCTCAAAATCTATTAATCCTATTATAAAAACTTCTTATACTATTTTCAAGATTTTAGTTACCAGTTGTTTAACTTGAGTTCACAACGTTAAGGATTTTTCAGATTAGCATCTACGCAGACAAATAATAGCTATTAAAATTAGGTAAAAATACTCTTGTTTGAAAGATCTAGATACGTTACGTGATTCGAACAAAGTTGGTGTATACCTAAGTTCGATCTATTTGAGGTACTGAATAGTCGGTGTAGTGCGCAAAATAAAAAACGGACCATCCTGAATAACTTTTAAATTAATAACCAGTACTTAACATTTTAGAACTCAATCTTAATGGTTCTAGAGGGTTACCTCAAATATAGTAATTAATTAGCTCAGACTGTACTTAAATTTACGAAATCAGAGGCAAAAACGCACTTCTTTTTATGAATGAATAAACCTTTCATTCGACGGGTTCGGACTCTTGACCTTTAAAATATGATGAGGTTTCGTCCCATTACTGTTAATTTTATCTCTAACCCCTTATTTTTAATACCATCGCTTACCTCTTAACCCTTACTGTTAATTTTTTTGCTATATCTCGAGAAATCTTTACGCAAATAAAAAGCATTTTTGCTCATGGTTATAAAATTCGTTTATCCAAAGATAAATCCGTACAAAAAATAACTTTCAGTAAATATCAATTATATTTTTATTATTTTATTTAATGAAATGCCCTAGAATCAATATTACGGCAATATTGTGATAAGCCACAACTTTTGAAAGTTTTTTAAGACAAACTCTTTCTTGATATGATTTCCAAGGTTGTGGAATTTTATCTAGATACCAATGACAGTTTATTTCTTGCACAGAAATCGAGGTGTCTTTTCCCAAACACATTTAAAATAAACGCTTTTGTTTGGTTGGTCTGGCATTTAAGCATGGTTTTGGTTGTTAATGTCTACTTGATATGATTTCCAAATAATTCCATTAGAAGGTTGTGGAATTTTATCTAGATACCAATGACAGTTTATTTCTTGCACGGAAATCGAGGTGTCTTTTCCCAAACACATTTAAAATAAACGCTTTTGTTTGGTTGGTCTGGCATTTAAGCATGGTTTTGGTTGTTAATGTCTACTTGATATGATTTCCAAATAATTCCATTAGAAGGTTGTGGAATTTTATCTAGATACCAATGACAGTTTATTTCTTGCACGGAAATCGAGGTGTCTTTTCCCAAACACATTTAAAATAAACGCTTTTGTTTGGTTGGTCTGGTATTTAAGCATGGTTTTGGTTGTTAAGGTCAAACTAGATCGACACTTATGGCTTTTTGGCGACTGTTCGTAATTCATTCTTGATTCTATTTCAAAGACAATACTGGCATATGTCCTTACTACACTACTTCCACACCAAGCTTTCCAACTATTCCTAAACATTTTGAGAACCTAGCTTAACATAGATTATCCGAAGCCTTTTGAGGTCTTTTTGCTCTGGGGATGGAGCGTTTGCCTCTCAATGAGTTAACCAGCCTTTGAATCCTTTCGGTGGTTGATCGATATAAATTCCACATCCGGTTTGCACCAATTGCAGTGCTGATGTGAAATATTTTCTGTGGAGGATGCATCATGGGTTAGAGTCCCCTCTGCGCCAGGCTAACAGCAGGAGGTTTCCGTGATTTTCTTCTCTTTCTGTAACGCAAATGAGGTTTATTTCCCTCAAAAAGTTCTTCACAACTGCAAATTTCGCCAAATACTTGATTCAAAAGTTCCTTTGTCATCTGGACTGGGTTAAAAATTACAAGGCTACGGAGTTGACCATTGGTTGAACGCTCAAAATTTCATCAGCTATTCAATGACAGTCATAAAATAAAATTTTCAAAAAATCCAAAGACCTTCATGTAGAGAAATGTATCGAATTATTTTCCAGAGAACAACACGTCGACAAAAATACTTTAATTAAAATCGAAACGTTTTGGGATGATTCATGCCCACTTTCACTGACACATTTTCATTAAATATTTTGCTACGCAAATTTCAAGTATATTTGAGGTGCATGGCAAAGTGACTAACTCTGAGTACCTAAACTGGAATAATGTTAATGCATGTTTGACTAACTTTATCTGAAACGACCGCTCACGAAGACAAGTTGCAATTAATGAGCAGAAGTATATCTAACAGAGCGTTCATGACGAGCCTTATACTATTCCAGAGAATGATGATAAATCAATAAACGCACCTGAGAATGACAGCGGCAATAACTCCTGCCACCCATCTTATAAGGAATGCTAATATATTGCTACTTATGCACCCGCGCACCAAGTCTTATTGGAATTTTAAGCTTCTGCAATCATTTTCTTCAATATTCATGGCGTAATGAAGGTTTGAAGTTGTGTTTAGGGAAACTGTAAGAGAAGTATGCAGTCTTGTCTGTTAAACTTTGAATGCTGTCAAAATTGTATTTGAAACATAGTACTCTTATTTAATGTCGTAGTTAAGGTACGATAATTAAAAGCTTATTATTTTTCTGGGAAATGGATTAATTATCTGCAAGAAATGATAATTAAGAGCTTATTATTTCTCCCAAGAAGATGCTAATCATCTTCAAGAAATGATAATTAAAAGCGTATTATTTTTCTCAAGAAAGGGTTAATCATCTGTAAGTAAACAGACCAAAGGTCTCTATGTGATCTTTGGAATTCTTCCCTTATGTTCTAAACAAACATTAGTTGCAATTACCAATGAAGTTTCGAATTGGAATATGATAATATAGTTTACTTTCAAAAAATAAATGAAACTTTCAAAAAATAAATGATGAAATGTTAACATTATGCAAAATATTGTCTTAATTCTGCGTTTCACTTTAACGTCTTAAGTTTAATATTTTTTTTTCATTACTCTTACAGCTCGCAACTAGACCTACTCACACTTTGTCAATTAATCTGCTTATAATAATGTCAATTGATTCATTAGGGTTTCTTTAATGAACCCACTTATGCTTTGTCAATATACTCCCTCCGTCGCTTTCAATTATTCACCCTCTCAAAAGTAAATTAATCATTCATACATTGCTTTACTAATATTTTTACATTATACAGCATCACTTATAATTTCGTTAAAATAATGTTTTCCAAATAAATTACTATAATTTTAAAAAAATTTTAAAAAATAATAAAATATGGCAATGTAGTTCTAGTTTTAATTTTTTTGTTGTTGCAAAACTAGCGTTTTATCAATAATAGTATTTAAATTTAAAATAATGTAAAATGAATTCTTGTCTGACAAGATGCAACCTCAAGTGGAAGAAAAAATGTACATTTTCTTTGAACAAAGATTTATTTTACAATCTTATGATATTTTTTTTGCTTTTTTGAGATAAAAACCTAATTAAACAAGCATTAAAAATTGTGAGGCATTTCACTTATTCAATTATACCGCCTCTTCATGTATATAATTTAGAAGCAGAAATTAGGAAAAGCGATAACAGAAGCTTGTGAGAAGTAGCTTCAGGGCTCTTCCTTTCATGGACGTCGCATTCCCCCCCCCCCTCTATCTCTCTGATTTTTTGAGGAGGGTAAAATTAAAATGAACAGAGTAGCAACTGAGCTTTAGTTTTAGTCATTTAAAGCATCATTAAGTCATTTTCAAATTGGAGAGGCACTTGAAAAAATTCCTCATTAAATTTAAATATTCAAATTACTACTTATAAAAATTAGAATATTTCTTGAATATCAACCTTAAAACAGCAATGCACTTTGTGATTTGAAACATAAAATAAAAAATAACGCAGCTCGAATCTGTATTAAGCCCTCCTCCCGTCTGTAGCCTATGCTGCAACCAAAATTATTTAAATAATAGAAAATGAATTACCGGAAACAATATACATCACAGTTTTGGCTCATACAATATTATTACGAAGTAAAATAGATTTTTATTAAATTTTATAGAGAAATTAGTCTTAATAAATGGTAGGTAACAGAGTTAGTCTTAAATGGTAGGTAACAGAGGCTGCAGTTGAACTAAATTGCAAATATTCTTACATTGCAAATTGCTAAGTTTTCGTCACACAAAAATTGACATCTACTTCTTTTTAATAAACTTAATATCTAGTGAAATACTAAATAAAAAATCAATAAAGTTACCATGAACATGGTAACAGAATAGAAAAGTAACAGAGGGATAAAAAGAAAATGTAAGTTAATGATGTATGATGACAGGGTTCATTGAAAAGAAGAAATGTTTATTTAAAACTGAAAAGCATAATTTATTCTTACCATAAAAAAATAGGAATAGTAAATAAAACATTGGTATCTTGATAAAAATTCATTTCCTTATAATACAGCTAATATAATGAAAATTCTTAAAATCGCTACCATATCTAAAAATTTAACCCCAGGGAGCCATGGGTCCCATTTTTGACAATTCAGCAGATATAATTTAATACAATAATTATGTCAACTGAGTAAAAACTAATAATTGGTTTAACAGCAATTAAATAAGTGGGAAAGAAGAATAAAATATAGCAATTCAGTTGTTTTTGAAGTAATAAACAAGCATAATTTAAAAATACTAATTTCTTTGTATCTACATATCTAAATGTATAATATATTAATTTGAATACTCAAAAATGCTATTTGGAATTTTCTTTCAATAATTAAAATTACTTGAAGTCATAGGACATCAAAAGTACAATTAATTTAAAAATGACCAAAATAGCTATTTATTTTACCATCCTAAATGCACAAATCACACAAGATAATGCGAAGCATTACTATTATATTTGATAAGTTACATAAATATTCAGCTTGATAAGCATAAATTTAAGGAAATTGCGTGTATATTTAAAGAGCTTCATTAGTGTATATTTACTGCTATGTTAAAGTAAGTCAACAAACGGAGTAAAACCAGTTTTATTTCATTGCACTCATTTTAATTTAGCGAAATGGTTAAAAACAACTTTTTTTATCAAGTTACTCTAAATTATTTATTTAAAGTCAACGTATACAAATTTCACAAGTAGAAGAAAGTTCTGAATTTACAGCGCTATATCAGGAGCGTATTTAGGTGTGGTTAAGCAATGGGCATATTGAGTTGCAGTATTTCAGTAATAATAAAAAATTCACATTTTCTGTTCAAAAAATACAAAACCATCTGAAAAATTATTTTTTAACTTGTTTTTAATTTAGCTCGATTGCGATCAGAATTTTCATAGTTAAAAGCGTACGTTAAAACTATTTTTTTAAATAAAAAAGTAGAAAAATCATAAACAGCAGAACTCATTCATAAAATTATTTAAACACGAAAACAATGCATTAGGAGAAATTAAAAACATAGAAATAGCTGCAGGAAATTTTTTTATGCATCTGAAATATTTAAAAGAGGATTTTTAGAGCTCTCTTAATGTTAAGAAATGACATGTACTCACCGTTTCCCGTTCAACGGAATATGTCAGTTACATAAGCGAAAATTAAGTCAAAACTCTAATCTGAATTTTTACTAAATTCTTAACCTATGTATTTATATCTTATGTCATGAAAGCACGTATGCAACAGGAAATAGATATTTAGATACTTCAAGCTTGTTGTGTTTATTTAAATAAGAATAATTAATATCCATATTTGAATAGCGTTTGAACGTTTAAAATACCAACGGATTTTGAGTGTTGAAGTAGAAAAAAGTTTTGAGCGTTGAACAGATTATGAGTGTTTGTTTTGAGTGTTGAAATTACCAACATAATTGGAGTTAAAACCTTTCCCCTCCTTCGTTTATAATTAAATGAAGCAATGCATGAATACAATGAATTTTTCACAATGCATGAATAATAAATTTTATAATGCTAATATAGATGCAGGAACCGATCAAGACAAATTCAGGCCCGAGGCCCACCAAATTTTCCTGGCCCCTTACAAAATATTTTGAAATTAAATTACTCAAGAGTAGTCCTAACTATAAAAAATAATCCATTGAACTACATGTTTCAAGAGAAACATTCTAAGAAATTTTGAAAGCAGATAGTTGAAGATTGTTTTTCTGAGATAAAGTTTCCGTATCTATAAATTAAAGCAAAATATAAAACAACAAAACAATGTTATGTCAAAATAAAAATAGTTTGGTGACCACAAACAATTGAAATCAGTGAGTTTTGTTAAAAGTCACTGATTAACTGAATTATTTTTTAATGCAAGTAAGTATTTTTTATTTAGTAGTTAAACCAACACAAAGCAAGCCCACCTTTCATTAGATTTTTTACTAATTTTTGAGGCCTCTCAGAAATTGTGAGACCTAGGCGATAATCAGGCCCTGTATAGATGTCTTAGCTGAAAGCACTTCCCTTCACAGAAAATTTATAAATGATCAAAATATCACAAATGGAAACAAACTGGAATGCGTTTCATTTACAAGTAAAATAGAGTAAACACTTGATTACTATAAATAGTCATAATTTCACTGCAAAATAGATGCTGAAGTTAGAGGCTAGACTATTATCATTCAATTAACCGTCATAATATTGTCTATAAGCCATTTGTTTTGCTATTTTAATGAACTGTTTAAACAATGGTTGTTACTGATTGATTAATGATTAATTTTAAATTGGCAGGTAAGTTACGTCAGCTTAGACATCTCTCAATAGTCTACGTTTTGAAATGATATATATTACCGTTAAATTGAAAATACTTCTTGATAGAAAAATTGAAAATACTTCTTGATGCAAATTATTTAATCCCGATAATTTCATATTTTTTTCATCTACTTTATCTTTTATTTCTATTTTTCAGGACGGTCGGCACTTTCTCTTTTTTAATTATGCATTTATTATTTAAATTTGTATTATTTAGTTTCTTTGTGCATTAGTATCCGGAATATAACTACAGAGATGCCAACTTGCTCCGCCTTGTAAAATAGTATTTTCTAGTGGTAGCGAAATTCAAGTTACTTTCAGTTTAGTATTTTTCCTTTTAAGTAATTTTTTCACCACTAAATATCAAAAACTATAAGTATCATATAAAATGCAACGTGAAAGCATTACTCTACTGATTACTCTATTAAAAAGTAGGCGTAACTGTCCTTCTCCAACGAATTTTACTACATAATTTGCTACCACTTTATTATAACTATTCCAGAAAGCGGAGCAGTTTGCATCCCTGTATAACTATAATAAAAAAAAGTAGTATTTTAATGCTCCCTAACTATTTATTTATAATTTAAAAAAAAAAAAAAAAAAAAACTTAAATACATATGATGATTAGAGTGTTAATAGAATTTTAAAGTGGAACAAAGAGTGCTCATAAAGAAGGCATAGTGCTGCCCTCTAATAACGAGTTTCTAAGGTATTTTGTGCTCAAATTCGTTTTTATTTTGTGAATCATTTTTGTGTAGCTCTAATTTAGATGGGGTGGCTTGCTTGTTTCTAAATAAATATTAAGCAGAAAATTTTACATTAGATACTTTTCTCATATTTGACTTGTAAAGATGTAAATTTTTAGATAGTTGCAAATAAAATTTGAATTATAATATTAATCCCAATAACATTCTTTTTAACTTATTTCATAGCTTTTTACATTTCCAATAAAATCTTTAAAAATTAATAAAACTAAGTTTTAAATAGCATGCAGATAAAAGCACTAAGAGTTTTATGCCGGAAATATCATTTTGCTTTTACTTATTTCATTTCTGCATTATAACGACAATATTGAATAAATCAGACACAAACGCATTGAGTACATAAAGCAACATACATTTTCAAACAGTTTTTTTAATTTTTTTTTTTTTACTACAAACACAACTTCAAACGTTTTAGAGATATTTAAAATGCATAACATTAAGGATTCAATGCACTGACCATTAATTGCTTTAATCTATAGCCAAGGCTCTTTTTCTTTTGATAGGTAAGTTAAGTAATTTCATTCTATTTCTTGGGAGCTTTTCGGTAAATTTCAATCAAATTTCGTATTTTGCTGCGTAAAATTGAAATTCTTTAAAACGATGTAAGAAATTGTATACCTTGTTATTGAAAGTTTTTTCGACTAAAATAATAAAAAATTAAAAAATAACATAAAATAATAAAAAATAATAAATATTAACTGAAAGTTTTTTTTGCATTAAATTATGTTTGGATATGATAGTCAACCTTTGGAGATGTTCTAAATCAGCAATGTGGCTGGTGTAAGCCGGCACCATTACACAAATCGAAAAAACATGACCAGAATTCGAAGTGCAATCGTCTCATTGTGCTATATGTACAAGTGCTCTATGTTCTGAAACAACCCTGATCTATAAATGTGTAATTAGTTACATATGAATATGAATAAATGACCAAAATACTATAAAAATTATTGAATTTTCGATTTCCATAAAACGAATGAAATAGGCCTTTTGTCTTATAAATTTTATATTAGGATCACAAAGTAAAAGAATTAACTATAGATCAACATCAAACTAAAGAAACATCAACAGTAAATAAAATTAAGAAAAACTAGAAAAGATACAAATCACAAAGTAACTTTTGTTTCCCAATAAAAAAAATTTCTTAAACAATTCTCTTAGTGTTTTTTCATCTTCCATGTTAGAAACAGCAATTAATCAAACCTATGTACTCAGTCTTTTTTTTTTAAAAAAAATAATGTTTTTCTGGTAAATTTTTGCTTTTTAAGCAGCGTAAATGTACTTAAATCGTACTAAATTAATTAGCTAATTTTCAAATTACTTCCAAGTAGAAAGAAAACTAAGACAAGTAACTTAGTTACAAATAGTTTACGCCCAAGAAATTAATCAATTGATAATAAATGAGAAACAAACTAGTTAAAAACGGAACTTTAAGCTTTAACAGAACTAACAGAAGATTCGGATATTTTTCTTACTAATGCCATTTTTCTAAATTTTCATTGGGTTAACTATCGTTGATTGGCTCTAAACGCTATTAATAGAAATTTATCTATATTATTAATAATATATGATTAGAAACTTGAAAAAGAAGAACGCCCATGGTCCCAAAACAATTATATAACATAAATTTTTCAAATCTGTGATGGAGAAAACATTAGAGACACTTAATTGAAAAATAGATTTCGATAAATAGATAAAGTCCTTATTAATATGCTGTTAGTATCTTAATTATCTTTTGACGGATCTAAAAGATACGATAACCCTAAATTTACATAAGAACCAAAGGCGAGGATAATACTGAGGTGGGGATTGAATGGAAATGTGTGAACTTCTAAGGAAAATTAAGGTATAACTGCTCCGAGAAAAAAAAAATATGGTCAAAACTACCAGAATATGGCAAAATTTACCGTGTTTCTGGCTCTATAGGATCACCAAAAAGATCATTAATTTTTACCAACGCATTTTGCTTATGATTTTGTAAAATTAACTATCAAATAGGGTTTCATATGTAGTGGTCAAAATTGGTAAATGTGGTAAAATTTGTTAATTTTATCAAAATACTTTATCGCATGACATAAAACCCATTTATACGGTTGAGTTTACTTTTCAGTTTTTTTAATTATTACTCTATGTATGGCGCTACAATGCTATGATTTTGGAAACCACAATTTTCCTTAAACTGTTATAAAGGAAAAAGTACCAAATGAATGGTTTAAATACCGTTTTCATGTGTGTGTATATTCTGTGTCTAGTATATTCTGGATATATGTATCAACTTACACCTTTAAATATTTCAGTACATTCAGTTTTAATTCTATATTGACTGATATTTCCTATAGTAAAACCTACAGTAAACACAATAAACGTCCTACTTGGCTATGCCTTAATTTATTTGAATTATTTTTTTTGAACATTATTGCACACACACACACACACATATATATATATATATATATATATATATATATATATATATATATATATATACACATACATATATATATATATATACACACATACATATATATATATATATATATATATATATATATATATATATATATATATATATATATATATATATATATATATATATATATATATATATATATATATATATATATATATATATATATATATATATATATATAACTCATTAAAGTTGCTGCAAATATCAACCATATTATGGTTGATATGGCATGCTTTATTGCAACTTGTTTAATTCAGGATAGTATGTTGAAATGCACGCAACCCCCACTTTTAGGGTTGATAGCCTCTTTTACTGTAGTGCTATGGGATGAGAGCTTCCCCTCACTTCGGAATCAATGATCTCTTGTCGATATTATTAGTGCTAAACCCCATTCCCTTTGTTTGGATGAAAGATCAACCCCACTTATAAGCTCTTAGTAGGGATGACGTAACATGTCTCTCTACGTAGCATGGTAAGCAAATGCTTCCTACAAACTTTGGGTACATATTTCTTCACAACTATGGGTATATTTGAAAAATTTGACTCTAATCTTTAAATCTGAAACAAGTTTAAAATAAATTCCTCATCGCAAATAATTATAAGAAATTCGAAAAGTGTCCTCTATTATGTTAACCATGTATGTGCATTTAACATCACATAGTTTAGACTAAACAAATGCTTCTTAAAACTTTTAGTTCTTATTTCTTCTCATTTAAGGATATTTTGAAAAATTTGATGCTTTTCTTTTAGTCTGAGACCATTTTCAAACAAATTTCTAATTAGAAAAAAATTCAAAAAATTCGCAAAGTGTCCACCTTTACTTTTAAATGAATGCTCTTAACGTAGCATTGTTTTTATTAAAAATTGCTTCTTAAAAATTTTGAATTCATATTTTTTGACATATACGGGTATTTGTGAAAAAAATCGACTCTCAAATGTATCAAGAAATAAGCACTTAAAATGCTTAAGAAGCAATTTTTAGTCCAAATAATGATATGTAATAAGCACACCTATTGGACATTTTGCGAATTTTTTATAATTTTTAGCAATGAGGATTTCCTATGAAATTTGTTTCAGGTTACGAAATAAGCGTCAAAATTTTCAAAAATACCCATAGATGGGAAAAAATAATTACCCAAAATTTTCAAGAAACGTATGTTTTGTCAAAATCATCCTACGTTAAGAGCATTAGTATAGTTAACATTATTAAGGTTAAATCTCGAATTGTTTACAATTTTTTGCAATGTGGAAACCGTTTGAAACTCATTCTTTATTACAAAGCAAACGTCAGTTTATCCAAAAATACCCATATGTGTCAAGAAAAAAGTAATCAAAAGTCTTAAGAAGGATTTGTTTACTCCAAACAATGATATATTAAAATCCTATGTATGACGAAAAGGAAGATGATTTGCGAATTTTTTTTACAATATTTTGAAATGAGGAACTAATTTGAAACTTGAATAAGATTAAAAAATGAGTGTCAATTATCTCAAAAATACCCATATGCGTCAAAAAATTTGATCTCAAAATTTTCAAGATGCAATTTTTAGACCAAGCAGTGCTAAGTTAAGAGCATACACCGAACTTTTTTTGTAAACATTTTTTAACTTTTTCCAATGAGAAATTCATTTGAAACTTGTTTCAGATTAAAAAGTAAACGTCAAATGTTTTTCAAAAATACCCATAGATGGGAAGAAATAAAAACTAAACATTTTTTACGAAAGATTTGTTTAGTCTAAACTATGCGACGTTAAGTGCACATATATGGTTAACATAATGGAGAGCAATTTTCGAACTTTTTATGGTTATTTGCAATGAGGAATTCGTTTGAAACCTATTTCAGATTTAAAAGTTTGTATCAAATATTCCAAATTTACCCATAGTTGTGAAGGAATAAATAAGCAAAATTTTTAAGAAGCATTTGCTTACTATGCTACGTAAAGAGCCACCCTACGTCATCCCTACCAAGAGCTTACCAGTATGTTTGAAGTCTCGATCCGAAGTGAGGTGATGCGCTCATACCATAGCACTATAAGAGAGGTCATCAACCCGAAAAGTGGGATGTAGCGGTAATTTTTCCCTTTATCATGATTAAATTAAAAATATCAATGTTTCAATAAAGAAAATATATTAAATATTGAATCTGAATTGTTCACATTCTTCAGAGCATACTGTATATGTTCATTATCCAAATGAACAACTTTTTCTGTGCTTAAATTAGGACTATGAAGCTTTTTTTTTCCATCATACATCACCTCTCTTCTTATATTCTACTATGCCTTCTTATTCTGTTTCAGAAGACATATTAAAAGACATTACGTATGTTAATGTATTCTTATATGCTATCTTCTTATTACATCCTTAGCAGCAAAATAACTTGTGCCCTCATTAGACCAATATTCAAGAATCTTGGCTCAATAAGGGTCAAAAGAGCCGATATATTTCCGATATGGACCCTATATAGAATTGTCTGATTTACCCGATATTTTACTGTCATTTTTAAACCAATATCGGCCCTATATAGAATTTTCAGATTTACCCGATATTTTATAATCATTATTCAACTAATATGAGCCCTATATTGGCCCTATATAGGCCGATATTGACATTGCATAGGACCAATATTAAAAATTCTATACATCCCAATATTGGTCCCTCGGTGCATGTTCATATAAAACCCATATTGAGCCAGTTTTGAGCCCAACTAGGGCCAAGATATAATTGTTGCTAGGAATCAGTCTAGTAAGAAAAAATTGGATAATATTTGTTTCTGAATATTATTCAATGTCTACAAAATATATAAAAAATATTATTTAGTAACATTTTTACTGTCATCGGATAATATTCTGAAACATTATCTGATGACCCGTTATCCTTGAAAACAATCATATCCGATGCTAGTTTGTTAAATTACCTGATAACCTTTTATTCACTATCACTTTCATCATGACAAAGATGACCCAGTTATTTCAAAACAACCTTGAATCTCTTCAAATAAATGCTTAGTTTAAAAGGCAGAAAAGAAAGGGGTCAAACAGTTTTTTACGTTATTTTCATGTGTGGGTCACTGTGCCAACCCAGCTTATAAGAATAATAATTTATTTTTACCTTTAAGCAAAGTTATTTAATGATTACGTATATCATTAAGTAACACATGAAGGTATTGCCATGCTCATTTTGTGTGATAATTTTGAAAGCAAAGCTCTTCAAGGCTAATATATATTAGCAGGTCATAAACTAAAAATAAAATCACAACATATAGAAATATAAGTTTTAAGCACGTAAGTCCTTTTTTTTTCAGGAGGAAAAAAATGAAACTTTCGTTTTTACTTTGATATTTTCTTAAGAGAATCATCTGATTAAACCAATGATGAACACACTTTTCACTATGAATATAAATTTAAAATATGTAATAAATATTTTGCATATTTATATCATTCAAAAATATTTTGAAAAAAAATTCTTATTAGATTTTTATATCCTGATAACCTAGTAAAATCCTGAATAAATTTACTCATACATAAAATCAATAAATGCGTATCAATATGGTGATACCATTCATAATAACATATGTTTCGAATTTCATAAAATCTAAAAGCGGAACGCTAAATTATAGGGACAAAATAATCGCATCCTAATTCGGTTAAAAAAATCTCCTTGAACGCTATTTATATAGCGTTCAAGATATACGCTATTTATATATAAATCACTAAAAAAAAATCTTTGAAATAGTGCTATTAACTATATATTTCGAAACGTAACATTTCCAAAAATGGGCAGTAAAAAAACTGATAAAGAAATCATCAAAATTTTAAAAATACATCAGACTTTTAAAAAAATAATTTTATAAAGTCGTAAAGTTAAGCCAATATTTTTAGGATTTAAATTGTTTCAAAAAGGGTCATTCTTTCGAATGATGTTATACCATTCACATCGCATGCGAAGCATTAACTACTTTCGAGTTAGTAGCCAAAACTTAAGGGTAAAAATGCCGCAAACAATACAGAAAAATTTATGAACTATTCTAAAGAAGTTCCAGCGCGGAATATCTATTTTCGTATCGTAACATCTACAATTTTATCAAGCATTCTTCTTTAATATTTTTATAAATACTTTACTTTTAATTTGGAATTTGATTTTTAAAAAATTTTATTTGAAAAATTGACTAAAATGGAAACAATAAAATGACATTGAAAGAAATTTGCTTCCTGGACCTATTTTTTTAGACATAAATAGTTTCTATTAATGCTAGTCTTTAAAATTTAATACTTTGACACCCTTTGCTTCTAAAATATATCCATTTTTAAGAAAAAAGTCAAAGTAAATAGATAAAATAGGTAATAAAAAGTAGCAATGTATTGAGTGACTTAAAAAATATTTTGACAAATTCGTGAAATGAATCATTTGAATTTTGATCACACATAATGTTTATGAAAGTCATTCTTTAGAATGCTACCACATACTTTTATTTCAAATTGTACCTTTTAATAAAAAATAACATTCAAAACAATTTGTTGAATAAATTAATGTTAATAATACATACATATTCCGTTACACTGCGAATTGGAGCATAGGACTTCTATCATAGCTTTCTTTCTCAGTCCATTTGTGGCCAGATATTTTGCCTCTCTCACTTTCCTATTATTTTTAATTCGTTTACAATCGCCCTGCGCTATGTCTTTTTAGTTTTCGTTTACAATCGCCCTTCACTACGTGTTTTTAGTTTTCGTTTACAATCGCCCTGCGCCAATTAATAATGTTAATAATACATTAGATAATTTAAAAATGATTTAGAAACAAATTTAGATTATATACCACATCTTTTTTAAAAAAAAAAAAGAAAATATGGGTAATTTCTGCGAGTGTCATTCTTTTTAATCGTACCTTAACATTTGTTCGCAAAGTGCATTTTTTCCAAAAAAAATAGCAGTCAAAACAAATTTGTAAAAAATTAAATAAATGGTAACCATAAAGTGGACAACTTGAAAAGCTATTTTACAATTTCTAAATCGTGAAACATTTCTTTTTAAAATATAAATAGTTTCTAGTCAAAACTAATTGGTAAAAAGTTAAACAAATGGAAAAATTAAATGGTCGATTTTAAACTTTACTTTCACATACTTTACTTTCAAGGTGTATCATTTTTCAAAATATAGTTCAAAAATAGTTAACGAAAACGGTAAAATTTAAAATTTGAAAATTATTTTAAGAATTTAGCTTTAGAAAACATTTACACTTACAGCATAAATTTCAATAAGTGTCATTCTCTAAAATGGTAACGCTTTATTTCTAAAGTGTATCTTTATCCAGAAATAGTATTTAAAAATACTTATTGTTGAAAATTTATTGGAAATATAGCGATAATAAAGATATTTTCAAATATAATTTCCTAGTTTCGCACCATAAATCTATATTTTTAATGCATACGAACTTCAGTGAAATGTTATTTTTAAAAATTGAATGGTCACCTTGCATTCGATGAACTAAAGTGGCTTAGATTTTAACGAACACTTAATTAATTTCACAAATTCACACTGCAAAACGGCAATATTTAGGATATAAATAATTTAGATTATACGCGAAACATTCTTTAAAATGGTGCCATACATTTTGCATTCAAAAAGTTACTGTTTGAAAAAATGGCAATTAATGACATTTAAAATGGTAGTTAGTTTATGAGAAATTGTCTGAAATTAAAAACATAAAATTTATTTTTCCGAAATTAATTTCACATATATTTTTATTCTCATACAATTTCATATAATAACACCTATATTTTATTTAAGACAAAAAACATTTCCAGGAATGTCATTTTTAAGTAGTACCATAAACTTTGCGTCACCCACAATGTGTAAAAGGTGACTTAATTTGTAACGATGCAATTGGGTCAATTTGACCGAATTATTTTCGTAAATGGACACCGCAAAACATATGTTATAAGGGTATAAATAGTTTCTAGAAGAAATGTTCTTTAAACTAGTATCATATTTTTGGCTTTAAAAATGTAACTGTATGAAACAAAACTGTTAAGTTAGTACAATAAGATAATTTGGAATCTTTTAATTGAATATGAAGTTGTTATAATATTTTGATGAACTACTCGTATTTTAAATTCTTCAAATATTTCATATTGTTTTAGTCATGAGCAGCTGATGCACGTAGTGGACATATAGTTTAGTGATTCTCGATAACTCTTTAATTGCTCATTTTTTTTAAAAAAATTAAGCTCATTTAAAAATTTTAGAGCCGTGATGGCTCAGAGGATATAGCTTCCGCCTTCCAATGATGTGAACCGGAATCGAATCCCAGCAATGGCTGGTCGATACGAATTCCGCATCCGGCTTGCACCAATCACAGTGCCGACGTAAAATAACCTCAGTGGTAGACGGATCATGGGTTAGAGTCTTCTTGCCATCAAGTATCATCCTCTCCTTGTAACGCAAACACGGGTTACTTCCATCAAAAAGTCTTCCACGAAGGTAAATTTCTCCCACTATTTGATCCAGGAGTTCTCTTGACTTCTGGATTGGGTTAAAAATTACGAGGCTACGGAGTTAAATATTAGTAGCCATAAACCCAAAAAATTGGGTCTGCTGTTCAACGACGGTTACAAAATAAAATAAAAAAATATATAAAACTGTTTGAGAAAAGGTTTCTAAATTTCCGTTTTGGTACCTGCCCTTAAATGGTCCTCAAATTTTGGCATCAACCAAGAAGTGGCAAGTGAGAAACAAGCAATAAACAACCCATATAGAACAAACTAAGTGAGAGAAACTTTATAACAACTTACATTAACTAAAATATGTCCCTATTAAAAGAGGTAGTTTTACTTAGCACCTTGATGATTTCAGTTGTCGCGAGTTCGTACATGAAATAAAATATTGCAGTTTTTTCTTTTCTTATTTTTCTTCTTAAATTAGTTAACACAACTTACATTAAGTTACTACTAAACAATTAGAGTGCAGAAAATTAACAAAAGAAAGAAACAATATGGGAAAAAATGCATTTTCTGGCGATATTCTGTTATTGAAATTCTGATATCACCTGTTACTATTCTAAACGAAAGGTCTTCATTTTGATTTTGAAAACGGTTATGAAGAACTTAATAGCCTTGAACTTGCGGTCAATGCAGCTCAAAGCACAAACGAAAGTTTAATCCTTCCGGCGAATGATCTAACCTGGCAAACTGAACGGTAACCTACTTTCATAACACGTGTTGTGACTTAGCTCTCCTTTTCAAACTTTCACTACTTCCCTCACCTAAAAAATACATCTTCTTGTAACACTGCTGCTATTTTCACCAATGTTCTTCGTTCTTTTTTTAATTCTTTCATAAAATGAAATTATTTGCTGTCAACCAATTTCATTCCTGAAGCAAATTTTCGAAAAGATTTGAGTGCTAAAATCAAACGCATTTTCTTAAAATATGTTTTCTTTCTTCGGAGCTGCATCGGATGTTTTTATAGCAAAAACAACCAATTGGAAACCGGAACACAATTGGAAATTATGGATACTGACACTAATATTGTCTCTTGTCGTGATTCCATTGATCCGAACGGTGCTGGAACAAAGAAAAAAGACTAATTTACTGTGGAAGCTCCCAGGATGTAATGTCAATCATTTGTTCCTGTATTTAGCAATAGCGAAAACTGTGGTACTGAATAATCAAATCAAGTCAAACATATGTAAGTATAATTGTTTTGTAAAAATGAAATAGTTGTTTATTGATAATAACAAGCAATATAAATCAGAACTGATTTTTTATAATTATTTATTGTTTTTTTAATAATTTTAAGTAAATATCTTAATAGACATGAGTACACAGAGAAAAAAATTCGGATAAAATAGGCACACTGTATAGTAATAACATTTCTAGGAAAAAATTCTGGGTATTAAAACCAAAATATACGATATTGATTATATTCGTTAGGTAATTTTTCCGTTCCTATGGTAACAGTTTACCATAATTTCTGGTTTTCAAAACCATATTTAACCTTCTGCCTAGTCCTTGATATATCATAAGGCAGAAGAGGCCCTGGCCTAGGAGCTCTTCAGTACTGGGACCTTCTAATTGTTACAAATAATTTCCTTTTATGTTTGTTTATTAAGAATTGTCTATCAGAGTTTAGAATTTTAGGATTAAAAAACATGTAAGCTCAAATTTACTAATGTAGCGTAATTTACTTAGGTCATAAATAATTGCAAGAAATTCATCATTAAACAACAAGTAGCTGTTGTTTAAAATAACGACCGGGTAGACCTGACAATTCTATGCCTTAGGCCCCCTCATTTCTATATCAGGACCAGCATTCTATTTACCACACATTTAGAAGAGAATAAAAAGTTGAAAAGTAAATTTAACTGAATAAATGTTTTTATGCCATGCTCTAAGGTATGATAAAATAACAAATTTTCATTACATATTACAAAACATTATTTTACTGATAATTTTACCAAAACCATTACCACTTCCATAAAAGTTACCGAGTTTTTTGGTGTATCTATAGAGCCAGAGACACAGTAAATTTTACCATATTCTGGTAGTTTTGATCTCACTTTTGTCTTAATGAACGGAAGCATTTTTCACTGATTATTTTGATCAAAATTCTAACAAATGAATCAATTTATATTTATATTTTCAATTTATATTATAAATTTATATTATATTGATTTTGATGTTTAGATAATGATAGACTGCTTTGTAAGAGACATTTTTAAACAAAATTTATTGCAAAAATGCCGAATGTAAAACTTTTAAGAGTACCAAATTAATGAAATAACTTAAAATCATACAAAAGTATTTTTTAATGCTGAAGAAATGACATTTGACCGTTATTGTGATTTCACTTTAAACATTTTGAAGTTTTTTTAATTCTTATTTTGTTTCATTTTATACTACTTACATTATTATTGATAACCCTATGATAGTACATATTTTATTTATAAACTACCTACATGTTGGAACAATGTTTTCTTTTAATAGTTGTAAAGTAAATATGACCACAATATCAAATTACAAGTTTACTTGTTAGATATGAGCATGATTGCATTTAAGTATATATCCCACAACATAGTTTAATACCACAATTAAATTGATGATTGAAGTTTATGAGGGTGGTAGACAAACCATTGAACCTTAGATCGGGGGGATTCGTTACCCAATTCTGATCACAGTTTATTGTAGTGGAATAATTTGAATTTGGCAAATCATTGTGTTCAATAGATAAATTTTGCAGTCTTCTATCTCGTGGAAACTGAAACCGATTTAACAAACACTTATTTTGCCTAGAGCAAATACTATTTCTCGAAATAGAGTTTATTAGAAATTCCAAAGAAAAGATTTTAACAAATAAAAAATAACATTTTCACTCATTTATATATATAAATAAGATGAACTTTGTATAAAATGAGCTTAATATCTGAAAAATTAACTGAAACTATACCAACTCTTTTCTTGTAAGGTACGACCAATCTTTTACTTTTTAGTGCAGAACCATAGAAAAGTTGTTATTTTATTTAAAAAATTTTTGTTTTAGGATTTATTTAGTCTTAAAAATTGTGCCTTATTTTATCCCAATATTTTTTTTATCTCTGAAAATAGTATTTTTTACTGTAATTTAATCCGTAATATTTTAATGTTTACTTTTAGAAATATGTCTCTCAAGGTGCAGAATTTTTTACCATAAAATCTATTTTTACATCCATCTTTACAGAACATAAAATTTGATATACTGAAATTATCACAATAATATGATCCAGAATTTTTTACAGCGTTTGAGGTCTGATTTATTTCTATCCCGATTACTAAGGGGGACAATTATAAACCTATTTTACTCTCTAAAGAAAATAAAGATACAGGTTTTTTAAGCATTAGAGTAGTTATTAAATTATCAGTTTTATTAAAAAATTACGAAAGAATAAAGATAATAGAAGATAATATCGCAGCTATCGTAGCATTTAATACTTTCCATAAATAAAAATTTTATTTTTTTGAAACTTTTTTTTACTGTGCATATTAAGTTATAGTAATATATTTAAACTAAACTTCATCATAAAATTTAATTTCAGAAACATATGAGTGTTGAAAAACTAATTTATTTAAAAAAAAAATTTGTTTTAATTTTGATAAAGCTTTTGACTATTTTGCTAATTGAATTTTGTTTTATCCATCCAAAAACTTTACCACGTATAATCGCTGAATTCTTGCTTTCGAACTCTTTGATAAAAATAACACTTGAAACAAATTCAAACGTTATGTTCAATAATTCAACCTGAAAGAATTTATCTAAAATATGACATCAATTAGTTTTGAAACATTCGAACTTATTGAAATAAAACATAATGTGTTGCAAATTATGTAACAATGTACCCCTCCAAAACGTATCTCAGTCATGCAATTAATTAGAGAAATGAGGGCTGTTGAGTTTGACAGATCATATATTGTGTGTGAGATACGGGTATATGTATACATTGCCGTAGCTGAATTCCATATCCATAATTCCTTCCAGTGAATGTATTGAAAGTAAAGGTAGAATTAACCAACTTAGATCGATTAACATATCAATTTCGGAAACTATAAATTTTCAAAACAAAGGGAAAGAAGGCAGATAAAACATGTTTTAGCATGCAATTAATCCTGTAGAAACTTATTTTTCATGTTTTTCCGCAATTCACAACTTTTCCAAGTCTCCAAAATAACAAAAAATGACATGAAAGAAACGAATGATTTTCGATACAATACAACTTATACAACATATTTGCACTCGTTTCAAAACGTTTAAGATTTTCCAAAAAAAATTAACGAAAACAAAAGATTTGTGATTTAGGACTCGAAAAACCCGGCAGATAACTCTCCTAGCAAGTGTTTAAAAAAAAGAAAGAAAATCAAATTTTTCGAAAAAAGTAATATTGAAAAAAAAATACATCTTTAGGACGCAATTTATTCAGTAGAAGTTAATTTTACATGTTTCACTTGTTTCAAAAGTTTTTCAACTCCCCTCAAAAAAATTAACGAAAATATAAAAAAGTGCATCTTTTAGGAATCTAAGTTTAATAACATTAACTTTTTAAACGTAACTTAAATAATTTTGTTCTTGAAAGCGAAAATTTAATTGGTATCGAAATGTCACTTGGTAATAGATACAAACTTTTCAATACCGACCTTTTTTTTGTCTTTTAATTATCTAACCTGTAAGAAATTGATTGATGGAAAAACATAAAACCTGGTTGTGACAGGCTCTTAGTGTTTTTTGTTTTCATGTTTTTAGTGTTTTTAGTTTACATGTTTATAGTGTTTATATCTTCAGCTACCTCTTACTCCATTATCTTTCTTCAATTCATGCGTAAGCAACTTTTCTCATTTTTCTCTCATTGTCCCTTCAACTATCTTCATCTTCCCATGTTTCAAGTTCTTCAATTATCTTCATTCTCCCATAACTCAAATCCTTCAATTATCTTTATGTATATAAAAGTAATTTTTTTATGTTTTCTTTTTCTAATCGAAAAATTTTCCATGTCGTAGTTAACTATTTTAAATATTTTATTACTGTTTCATTAAATTACTCTTATTTTGATGATTGCGCATTTTAAATATTTGATTCATTAGATATTTGTATAAATGTAGATAGAAAAAATATGTCTTGTTATCAGCTTCCTGATGTTTTGATTGATTCAGTTTCAAATTTCAATGTGTATCTAAATGTATATGAATCACAACATGTCTGTATGATATTTTATAGTGACATTTCAAGTGTTATGTGGCACCACCATTTTGTTCTATAAAGAAAAGCTGTGGCGCATGTGGATTGGAATAAAGCCAGTCGTTGTCTTCTTCAAACCGGAAACAGTTGAAGTAAGCATCGTA